>NC_090653.1:237665628-237792487 GCF_040937935.1 Hyperolius riggenbachi | reverse complement strand
ATAGGGATTGCGTATTTTTAATGCGCATATGCGTATATTTTTGGATGCGAACTGTCTGTTCATGAGCAGGGGCGCAAGCGTACTTGGCTTGGTGTCATGCGTACGATGGCATGGCATGAGATATAGCGTGTCTATGGACGCGTAAAGTCGCAAACCAACCTGACCCGCCAACACAAAAACGCCATTAAGACACTACAGCATAATCATGACCTCACCATTAAACCAGCAGATAAAGGGGGAGGGATTGTCATTCTAAACACAAAGGACTATCTGGAAGAGGCAGCACGCCTTTTGGGTGACACTAATTATTACACTACCCTTGATGTGGATCCCACCACGGAGCTTAACAAAATACTAAAAACCTTCATCAATAATGCCCTATCTAATAATATTATTTCCAAAAATGAAAGAAACTACATCATCAACCCTCATCCCAAAACACCATTTTTTTACTATCTCCCTAAGATACACAAATCCCTAACAAAACCACCAGGACGCCCCATCATATCCGGTATAAATTCCATGACCAGCAACCTCTCACGCTTTGTAGACCAACATCTACAATCTCATGTACAATCACTGGACTCCTACCTCAGAGACTCCGCACACCTGATAGAATTACTCAAAGACATAATCTGGCAAGATAATTTTGTATGGCTCACCTGTGATGTAACCTCTTTGTACACTAATATACCGCATTCCTATGGGATTTCAGCTATTAAACATTTCTTGTCCACTAATCCGGCAATGCCCCATGACCAACAATCGTTCCTAGTGCAATGTACTGAATTTATTTTACAAAACAACATCTTTACCTTTTCTGAGAAAATTTACCATCAAACTAATGGTACAGCTATGGGTTCGTCGTTCGCCCCTTCATACGCAAATTTATCCATGGGACTCCTGGAACTACAAAAATTACAAGCAAGTAACCCCTTCACTGATAACATTGTATTCTATAAACGGTACATAGACGACCTCATCCTGATATGGCAAGGCAGCATTGACCTAATCCCCCTCTTCATCAATTATCTTAATTCCAATGCTGCTGGACTACAATTCACTTCACAACACGACCCCATCAATATTGAATACCTGGACCTCACCCTGTTCACCTGTTCCACCTAACACTATTAAAACCAAAACATACTTCAAACCGGTAGACGCTAACAATTATATACATTTTGAAAGTTTCCACCATCGCCCCTGGACCATTAACACACCATACAGTCAATTCAGAAGAATTCATAGAAATTGTACAGACATCTCAGATTACAACACACAATCAGATTTACTCACTAACAAATTTCTGGCACGAAAATACCCCAAAAAACTTATCAAGGATGCAAAATTCAAAGCTAAAATAACTCCAACGGATAACCCAACTCAGCCCCCCACCAAGTCACTCAGCACAGATTGCCCCCGATTCATCACACGCTACAATGCCCAACACCCACAGATTCGATCAATTTTAACAAATAGGTGGGATATCCTACTACAAGACCCCTTTCTACGACAATCTATTCCACAAAAACCTCAAATAACCTTCAGGAGAGCCCCTAATTTGCGTAACCTGCTAGCGCCCAGCAAACTTCGCACACAAATATCCAACTCAACTCCAAATGTTGCACATTCCCCGGGATGTTTCCCCTGCAACAATACTAGATGCAAAGCTTGCCCATTCATCAATATCACCACCTCTTTCTACTCCAATACCACCAAAGTAAACTACCCAATCAAACACCCGATTACCTGTACTTCCAGATATATTATATATGTGATCTCCTGCCCTTGCCACCTCCAGTACGTGGGCCGCACGACACAACCGGCACGTAGCCGGATTGGACAACATAAAAGAAATATACTGAAAAACTTTCCCCTTCACAGCGTCTCGAGACACTTTGGCACCCACCACCACAATGACCCCACACTATTCCGTATAACACTCATAGAATCCATTCACCCGCAACAGCACAATGCTTTTGAAATACTGAAAGCGAGAGAAATGTTCTGGATACAAATACTGAGGACTCTCATTCCAGAGGGACTCAATGAACAACTAGAAAAAATACATTAATCACAACATATCAATATTATTTTATCCTAGTCGCCTCTTTTATCGGTCTGTGTCATACGTTCGAGTTCTTATTATCTTATATTCTTATTGTGTTTGTTTTATATGTATTATTATTATTTTTATTTCTATTATATTATATACTTTTTATTATATATTTTCTATTACTAATTTTTAACTACTATTATACTCCTTTTTGGGTCTCTAGTTTATTTTTATAATTGTCTTTTATGTGCAATATGCGTAATATTATTAATTTTACGTGACCCTGCGAATATAAATACTCTATATCTTAGTTGGCCAGTCAGAACCTTTTATAATTGCTCTGATTTGTTTATCACCTTACTCATTCATATATTAATAAGTGTACATAATGTGCACACAGCCAGATCAAGTAATATTAATTAGTGGTTCTACTATTCTCAGCCATGGGTTTGCGACTTTACGCGTCCATAGACACGCTATATCTCATGCCATGCCATCGTACGCATGACACCAAGCCAAGTACGCTTGCGCCCCTGCTCATGAACAGACAGTTCGCATCCAAAAATATACGCATATGCGCATTAAAAATACGCAATCCCTATACACTATTACGCATCAAAATACGCATATACGCATGGAAAAATGACGCCATTACGCGTCAAGATACGCATGTACGCATGCGTAATGACGTAATCGCGCATGGCGGGAAATTAAGCGCCCGCCCCACATTCCATTAACTAGGGGGAGTGGTTCACTGCTATATAAACAGCAGTTCAGTATCACTTGGCCACTGAGGCGCCAGGTGCTATCTGGACATACTGCTGGTAAGTGAAGCCATTTTGATGGTTGTTTTATTTTGCTTTATTATGTTTTATTATGTGTTTTCCACAAACTGCTCTATTTGTCTCTCCTCAACACCCAATGTATGACCTTCATTCCTTAACTCTTTTGCAATATCTCATATAGTTTAACCGCTCCTAATGCACATATGTATGGGTGCGTGTTTATATATGAATTACGATACTGTTTATTGTATGTAAGATAATCATTACGTCACATGTTTAAGATCAACGTTTTTTTATGTTTATGAATATGAATACTACGATTTGATATTTATATATATATTTATATGTAATACTTAAAATTACCATCATATTCCTTCTCCCCCCCCCCCGCTCACTTTCCCTTTTCCCTTCTCCAATCCTTATTGCCACTTTCCCTTTCCCCCCCCACTTTCCTTCCCCCCCCCCCCGCATTCCCCTGCATTCCACCTTCTTTCCCCCCCCCCAAGCCCCCTCCCCCCCTCCTGGCATTCCACCATTCCCCCCCCCCCAAACCCCCCCCCCCCCTCCTGGTGGGTCCTCCCAAACCCCCCCCCCCTCCCCCTTCTATTGTGCCCTTTCACCCCCCACAAAAACATAATAACTAATAATAAATAGTCACCTTTTTTCTGTTAACTTAAATCACACTAGTGAATTCCCTCCCACAAATATTTGTTTATCTATATGCAGTTTTGTTCAGGTTTTGTACAAATGTGTTGCCTCTTACCCCCAGTTGTGTGCTCCTTCCTATAATTGCCTGATGAAGCGGGTTTGACCTGCGAAACGCGTTGCGATCCTAATTGGAGTATACCAATAAATTTCCCTTTTGTGAATACACAGTCGTTGTGTCTGCTTATGGGAGGTGAGTCCACCACTGCCTCCTAAGCAATAATTTTAAAACTTTTAAATATTGTTTTTATCCTTTTGGCGCCTCTGTTCTCTATCATAATACTGATTGTATCCACCTTTGGTGGAGGGGGATACCCCTTCTTCTTTTTCAAGCCTACAGAGAGCGATTTCTTAATCCTGAGTGGGGACAGGCTAATCTCCTCACCTGCCTACACAGTGGTTGCCTGGAGGTAACCCTGGTTTGTGAGTATACAATTCATACTCTTTCTAATAATCCAATTATCTTGACATACTACACCATATCGGGCTCTCGGTTCTTCTCTTTTTCACTGACAGAAATAAAGTGTGCATTTCAGTGTTTCTTTTCAGAAAAGGTGACAGATGATGAGGCAGAAGACTGGAAAAATAGAAGATGGTGATAGAAGACAGCACAGGTGAGTCCGAGATAAATAAAGTGTGCATTTCAGTGTTTCGTTTCAGGAGAGGCAACAGATGATGAGGTGGAAGACTGGTAAAAAGAAGACGGTGATAGAAGACAGCACAGGTGAGTTGGAGATAAATAACGTGTGCATTTCAGTGTTTCGTTTCAGGAAAGGTCACAGAAGATGACGCGGAAGACTGGAAAAAAGAAGACAGTGTCAGAAGACAGCACAAGTGAGTCCGAGATAAATAAAGTGTGCATTTCAGTGTTTCGTTTCAGGAAAGGCGACAGAAGATGAGGCAGGAAACGGAAAAAAGATGGTGGTGATAGAAGACAGCACAGGTGAGTCCGAGATAAATAACGTGTGCATTTCAGTGTTTCATTTCAGGAAAGGTCACAGAAGATGAGGCGGAAGACTGGAGGAAGTCTGGAAAAAAGAAGACAGTGATAGAAGACAGCACAGGTGAGTAAAGAGACAAATAAAGTGTGCATTTTAGTGTTTCGTTTCAGGAAAGGTGACAGAAGATGAGGCAGAAGACTGGAAAAAAGAAGATAGTGATAGAAGACAGCACAGGTGAGTCAGAGATAAATAAAGTCTGCATTTCAGTTTTTCGTTTTAGGAAAGGTGACAGAAGATGAGGCGGAAGACTGGAAAAAAGAAGATGGTGATACAAGACAGCACAGGTGAGTCCGAGATAAATAAAGTGTGCATTTCAGTGTTTCGTTTCAGGAGAGGCAACAGATGATGAGGTGGAAGACTGGAAAAAAGAAGACGGTGATAGAAGACAGCACAGGTGAGTTGGAGATAAATAACGTGTGCATTTCAGTGTTTCGTTTCAGGAAAGGTCACAGAAGATGAGGCGGAAGACTGGAGGAAGACTGGAAAAAAGAAGACGGTGATAGAAGACAGCACAGGTGAGTCCGAGATAAATAAAGTGTGCATTTCAGTGATTCTTTTCAGGAAAGGTGACAAATGATGAGGGAGAAGAGTGGAAAAAAAGCAGACGGTGATAGAAGACAGCACAGGTGAGTACGGGATAAATAAAGTGTGCATTTCAGTTTTTCGTTTCAGAAAAGGTGACAGAAGATGAGACGGGAAACTGAAAAAAGAAGACGGAGATAAAAGACAGCACAGGTGAGTCCGACATAATTAAAGTGTGCATTTCAGTGTTTCTTTTCAGGAAAGGTGACAGAAGAAGAGACGGAAGACTGGAAAAAAGAAGACGGTGATAGAAGACAACACAGGTGAGTCCGAGATACATAAAGTGTGCATTTCAGTGTTTCTTTTCAGGAGAGGCAACAGAAGATGAGGTGGAAGACTGGAAAAAAGAAGACGGTGTTAGAAGACAGCACAGGTGAGTCCGAGATAAATAACGTGTGCATTTCAGTGTTTCTTTTCAGGAAAGAATTACAGATTATGAAGCAGAAGTTTGTAAAATACAGAAGACGGTGATAGAAGACAGCACAGGTGAGTCCGAGATAAATAAAGTGTTCATTTCAGTTTTTCGTTTCAGGAAAGGTGACAGAAGATGAGGCGGAAGACTGGAAAAAAGAAGACGGTGATAGAAGACAGCACAGGTGAGTCCGAGATAAATAAAGTGTGCATTTCAGTGTTTCTTTTCCGGAAAGGTGACAGAAGATGAGGCAGAAGACTGAAGGAAGACTGGAAAAAAGAAGACGGTGATACAAGACAGCACAGGTGAGTCCAAGAAAAATAAGCTGTGCATTTCAGTGTTTCATTTCAGGAAAGGTGACAGAAGATGAGGCGGGAAACTGAAAAAAGACGGTGGTGATAGAAGACAGCACAGGTGACTCCGAGATAAATAACGTGTGCATTTCAGTGTTTTATTCAGGAAAGGTCACAGAAGTTGAGGCGGAAGTCTGAAGGAAGACTGGAAAAAAGAAGACGGTGATACAAGACAGCACAGGTGAGTCCAAGAAAAATAAGGTGTGCATTTCAGTGTTTCATTTCAGGAAAGGTGACAGAAGATGAGGCGGGAAACTGAAAAAAGACGGTGGTGATAGAAAACACCACAGGTGAGTCCGAGATAAATAAGGTGTGCATTACAGTGTTTCGTTTCAGTAAAGGCAACTGAAGATGAGGCGGAAGGCTGGAAAAAAAAAGACAGTGTTAGAAGACAGCACAGGTGAGTCCAAGATAAATAACGTGTTCATTTCAGTGTTTCGTTTCAGGAATGTTCACAGAAGATGAGGCGGAAGACTGAAGGAAGACTGGAAAAAAGAAGACGGTGATAGAAGACAGCACGGCTAAGTCCGAGATAAATAAAGTGTGCATTTCAGTGTTTCGTTTCAGGAAAGGTGACAGAAGATGAAGCGGAAGACTGGAAAAAAGAAGATGGTGATACAAGACAGCATAGTTAAGTCCGAGATAAATAAAGTGTGCATTTCAGTGTTTCTTTTCAGGAAAGGTGACAGAAGATGAGGCAGGAAACTTAAAAAAGACGGTGGTGATAGAAGACAGCACAGGTGAGTCCGAGATAAATAAAGTGTACATTTCAGTGTTTCGTTTCAGTAAAGGCAACTGAAGATGAGGCGGAAGGCTGGAAAAAAAAAGACGGTTTTAGAAGACAGCACAGGTGAGTCTAGAGATAAAGTGTGCATTTTAGTGTTTCGTTTCAGGACAGGTGACAGAAGATGAGGCGGAAGACTGGAAAAAAGAAGATAGTGATAAAAGACAGCACAGGTGAGTCCGAGATAAATAAAGTGTGCATTTCAGTGTTTCGTTTCAGGAAAGGTGACAGAAGATGAGACGGGAAACCGAAAAAAGAAGATGGTGATAAAAGACAGCACAGGTGAGTCCGACTTAAATAAAGTGTGCATTTCAGTGTTTCTTTTCAGGAAAGGTGACAGATGATGAGGCAGAAGACCGGAAAAATAGAAGATGGTGATAGAAGACAGCACAGGTGAGTCCGGGATAAAGAAAGTGTGCATTTCAGTGTTTCGTTTCAGGAGAGGCAACAGATGATGAGGTGGAAGACTGGTAAAAAGAAGACGGTGATAGAAGACAGCACAGGTGAGTTGGAGATAAATAACGTGTGCATTTCAGTGTTTCGTTTCAGGAAAGGTCACAGAAGATGAGGCGAAAGACTGGAAAAAAGAAGACAGTGTCAGAAGACAACACAGGTGAGTCCGAGATAAATAAAGTGTGCATTTCAGTGTTTCGTTTTAGAAAAGGCGACAGAAGATGAGGCAGAAAACTGAAAAAAGATGGTGGTGATAGAAGACAGCACAGGTGAGTCCGAGATAAATAACATGTGCATTTCAGTGTTTCGTTTCAGGAAAGGTCACAGAAGATGAGGCGGAAGACTTGAGGAAGACTGGAAAAAAGAAGACAGTGATAGAAGACAGCACAGGTGAGTAAAGAGACAAATAAAGTGTGCATTTTAGTGTTTCGTTTCAGGAAAGGTGACAGAAGATGAGGCAGAAGACTGGAAAAAAGAAGATAGTGATAGAAGACAGCACAGGTGAGTCAGAGATAAATAAAGTCTGCATTTCAGTATTTCGTTTTAGGAAAGGTGACAGAAGATGAGGCGGAAGACTGGAAAAACAAACATGGTGATACAAGACAGCACAGGTGAGTCCGAGATAAATAAAGTGTGCATTTCAGTGTTTCGTTTTAGGAGAGGCAACAGATGATGAGGTGGAAGACTGGTAAAAAGAAGACGGTGATAGAAGACAGCACAGGTGAGTTGGAGATAAATAACGTGTGCATTTCAGTGTTTCGTTTCAGGAAAGGTCACAGAAGATGAGGCGGAAGACTGGAAAAAAGAAGACAGTGTCAAAAGACAGCACAGGTGAGTCCGAGATAAATAAAGTGTGCATTTCAGTGTTTCGTTTCAGGAAAGGCGACAGAAGATGAGGCAGGAAACTGAAAAAAGATGGTGGTGATAAAAGACAGCACAGGTGAGTCCGAGATAAATAACGTGTGCATTTCAGTGTTTCGTTTCAGGAAAGGTCACAGAAGATAAGGGCGGAAGACTGGAGGAAGACTGGAAAAAAGAAGACAGTGATAGTAGACAGCACAGGTGAGTAAAGAGACAAATAAAGTGTGCATTTTAGTGTTTCGTTTCAGGAAAGGTGACAGAAGATGAGGCAGAAGACTGGAAAAAAGAAGATAGTGATAGAAGACAGCACAGGTGAGTCAGAGATACATAAAGTTTGCATTTTAGTTTTTCGTTTTAGGAAAGGTGACAGAAGATGAGGCGGAAGACTGGAAAAAAGAAGATGGTGATACAAGACAGCACAGATGAGCCTGAGATAAATAAAGTGTGCATTTCATTGTTTTGTTTCAGGAGAGGCAACAGATGATGAGGTGGAAGACTGGAAAAATGAAGACGGTGATAGAAGACAGCACAGGGGAGTTGGAGATAAATAACGTGTGCATTTCAGTGTTTCGTTTGAGGAAAGGTCACAGAAGATGAGGCGGAAGACTGGAGGAAGACTGGAAAAAAGAAGACGGTGATAGAAGACAGCATAGATGAGTCCGAGATAAATAAAGTGTGCATTTCAGTGTTTCGTTTCAGGATAGGCAACTGAAGATGAGGCGGAAGACTGGAAAAAAGAAGACGGTGATAGAAGACAGCACAGGTGAGTCCGAAGTAAATAAAGTGTGCATTTCAGTGTTTTGTTTCAGGAAAGGTGACAGAAGATGAGGCAAAAGACTGGAAAAAAGAAGACGGTGATCGAAGACAGCACAGGTGAGTCCGAAATAAATAACGTGTGCATTTCAGTGTTTCGTTTCAGGAAAGGTCACAGAAGATGAGACGGAAGACTGGAGGAAGACTGGAAAAAAGAAGACGTGATAGAAGACAGCACAGGTGAGTCAAGAGATACATAAACTTTGCATTTTAGTGTTTCGTTTCAGGAAAGGTGACAGAAGATGAGACGGGAAACTGAAAAAAGAAGACGGTTGTAAAAGACAGTACAGGTGAGTCCGACATAAATAAAGTGTGCATTTCAGTGTTTCATTTCAGGAGAGGCAACAGAAGATGAGGTGGAAGACTGGAAAAAAGAAGACGGTGATAGAAGACAACACAGGTGAGTCCGAGATAAATAAAGTGTGCATTTCAGTGTTTCATTTCAGGAAAGGTGACAGAAGATCAGGCGAAAGACTGGAAAAAAGAAGACGGTGATAGAAGACAGCACAGGTGAGTCCGAGATAAATAAAGTGTGCATTTCAGTGTTTCTTCTCAGGAAAGGTGACAGATTATGAATCAGAAAACTGGAAAAAACAGAAGACGGTGATAGAAGACAGCACAGGTGAGTCAAGAGATAAATAAAGTGTGCATTTTAGTGTTTCGTTTCAGGAAAGGTGACAGAAGATGAGGCAGAAGACTGGAAAAAGAAAAGATGGTGATAGAAGACAGCACAGGTGAGTTCGAGATAAATAAAGTGTGCATTTCAGTTTTTCGTTTCAGGAAAGGTGACAGAAGATGAGACAGAAGACTAGAAAAAAAGAAGATGGTGATAGAAGACAGCATAGGTGAGTCCGAGATAAATAACATGTGCATTTCAGTGTTTCGTTTCAGGAGAGGTGACAGAAGATGAGGCAAAAGACTGGAAAAAAAAGACGTGATAGAAGAAAGCAGAGGTGAGTCAAGAGATACATAAAGTATGCATTTCAGTGTTTCGTTTCAGGAAAGGTGACAGAAGATCAGGCGAAAGACTGGAAAAAAGAAGACGGTGATAGAAGACAGCACAGGTGAGTCCGAGATAAATAAAGTGTGCATTTCAGCGTTTCTTCTCAGGAAAGGTGACAGATTATGAATCAGAAAACTGGAAAAAACAGAAGACGGTGATAGAAGACAGCACAGGTGAGTCAAGAGATAAATAAAGTGTGCATTTTAGTGTTTCGTTTCAGGAAAGGTGACAGAAGATGAGGCAGAAGACTGGAAAAAGAAAAGATGGTGATAGAAGACAGCACAGGTGAGTCCGAGATAAATAAAGTGTGCATTTCAGTTTTTCGTTTCAGGAAAGGTGACAGAAGATGAGACAGAAGACTAGAAAAAAAGAAGATGGTGATAGAAGACAGCATAGGTGAGTCCGAGATAAATAACATGTGCATTTCAGTGTTTCGTTTCAGGAGAGGTGACAGAAGATGAGGCAAAAGACTGGAAAAAAAAGACGTGATAGAAGAAAGCAGAGGTGAGTCAAGAGATACATAAAGTATGCATTTCAGTGTTTCGTTTCAGGAAAGGTGACAGAAGATGAGGCGGAAGACTGGAAAAAAGAAGATGGTGATACAAGACAGCATAGGTTAGTCTGAGATAAATAAAGTGTGCGTTTCAGTGTTTCTTTTCAGGATAGGTGACAGATGATGAGGGAGAAGAGTGGAAAAAAAGAAGACAGTGAAGAAGACAGCACAGGTGAGTACGGGATAAATAAAGTGTGCATTTTAGTGTTTCTTTTCAGGAAAGGTGACAGAATATGAAGCAGAAGACTGTGAAATACAGTAGACGGTTATAGAAGAAAGCACAGGTGAGTTAAGAGATAAATAATGTGTGCCTTTTAGTGTTTCGTTTCAGGAAAGGTGACAGAAGATGAGGCGGAGGACTGGAAAAAAGAAGATAGTGATAGAAGACAGCACAGGTGAGTCCGAGATAAATAAAGTGTGCATTTCAGTTTTTCGTTTCAGGAAAGGTGACAGAAGATGAGGCAGGAAACTGAAAAAAGACGGTGGTGATAGAAGACAGCACAGGTGAGTCCGAGATAAATAACGTGTGCATTTCAATGTTTCATTCAGGAAAGGTCACAGAAGATGAGGCAGAAGACTGAAGGAAGACTGGAAAAAAGAAGACGGTGAAACAAGACAGCACAGGTGAGTCCAAGAAAAATAAGGTGTGCATTTCAGTGTTTCATTTCAGGAAAGGTGACAGAAGATGAGGCGGGAAACTGAAAAAAGACGGTGGTGATAGAAGACAGCACAGGTGAGTCCGAGATAAATAAAGTGTGCATTTCAGTGTTTCGTTTCAGTAAAGGCAACTGAAGATGAGGCGGAAGGCTGGAAAAAAAAAAGATAATGTTAGAAGGCAGCACAGGTGAATCCAAGATTAATAACGTGTTCATTTCAGTGTTTCGTTTCAGGAAAGGTCACAAAAGATGAGGCGGAAGACTTTAGGAAGACTGGAAAAAAAGAAGACGGTGATAGAAGACAGCACAGGTGAGTCCGAGATAAATAAAGTGTGCATTTTAGTGTTTCGTTTCAGGAAAGGTGTCAGAAGATGAGGCGGAAGACTGGAAAAAAGAAGATGGTGATAGAAGACAGCACAGGTGAGTCCGTGATAAATAAAGTGTGCATTTCAGTGTTTCGTTTCAGTAAAGGCAACTGAAGATGAGGCGGAAGGCTAGAAAAAAAAAGCCGGTGATAAAAGACAGCACAGGTGAGTCTGAGATAAATAAAGTGTGCATTTCAGTGTTTCGTTTCAGGAAAGGTGACAGAAGATGAGGCGGGACACTGGAAAACGACGTTGGTGATAGAAGACAGCACAGGTAAGTCCGAGATAAATAAAGTGTACATGTTAGTGTTTCGTTTAAAGACAGGCGACAGAAGATGAGGCAGAAAACTGGAAAAAAGAAGGCGGTGATAGAAGACAGCACAGGTGAGTCCGAGATAAATAAAGTGTGCATTTCAGTGTTTCGTTTCAGGATAGGCAACTGAAGATGAGGCGGAAGGCTGGAAAAAAGAAGACGGTGATAGAAGACAGCACAGGTGAGTCCGAAGTAAATAAAGTGTGCATTTCAGTGTTTCGTTTCAGGAAAGGTGACAGAAGATGAGGCAAAAGACTGGAAAAAAGAAGACGGTGATCGAAGACAGCACAGGTGAGTCCGAAATAAATAACGTGTGCATTTCAGTGTTTCGTTTCAGGAAAGGTCACAGAAGATGAGACGGAAGACTGGAGGAAGACTGGAAAAAAGAAGACGTGATAGAAGACAGCACAGGTGAGTCAAGAGATACATAAACTTTGCATTTTAGTGTTTCGTTTCAGGAAAGGTGACAGAAGATGAGACGGGAAACTGAAAAAAGAAGACGGTTATAAAAGACAGCACAGGTGAGTCCGACATAAATAAAGTGTGCTTTTCAGTGTTTCATTTCAGGAGAGGCAACAGAAGATGAGGTGGAAGACTGGAAAAAAGAAGACGGTGATAGAAGACAACACAGGTGAGTCCGAGATAAATAAAGTGTGCATTTCAGTGTTTCATTTCAGGAAAGGTGACAGAAGATGAGGCGGAAGACTGGAAAAAAGAAGACGGTGATAGAAGAAAGCACAGGTGAGTCCGAGATAAATAAAGTGTGCATTTCAGTGTTTCGTTTCAGGAGAGGCAACAGAAGATGAGGTGGAAGACTGGAAAAAAGAAGACGGTGTTAGAAGACAGCACAGGTGAGTCCAAGATAAATAACGTGTTCATTTTAGTGTTTCGTTTCAGGAAAGGTCACAGAAGATGAGGCAGAAGACTGGAGGAAGACTGGAAAAAAGAAGACGGTGATAGAAGACAGCACAGGTGAGTCCGAGATAAATAAAGTGTGCATTTCAGTGTTTCGTTTCAGGAAAGGTGACAGAAGATGAGGCGGAAGACTGGAAATAAGAAGATGGTGATACAAGACAGCATAGTTAAGTCCGAGATAAATGAAGTGTGCATTTCAGTGTTTCTTTTCAGGAAAGGTGACAGAATATGAAGCAGAAGACTGTGAAATACAGAAGACGGTGATAGAAGAAAGCACAGGTGAGTTAAGAGATAAATAATGTGTGCCTTTTAGTGTTTCGTTTCAGTAAAGGTGACAGAAGATGAGGCGGAAGACTGGAAAAAAGAAGATAGTGATAGAAGACAGCACAGGTGAGTCCGAGATAAATAAAGTGTGCATTTCAGTTTTTCGTTTCAGGCAAGGTGACAGAAGATGAGGCGGAAGACTGGAAAAAAAGAAGACGGTGTTAGAAGACAGCACAGGTGAGTCCAAGATAAATAACGTGTTCATTTCAGTGTTTCGTTTCAGGAAAGGTCACAGAAGATGAGGCGGAAGACTGGAGGAAGACTGGAAAAAAGAAGACGGTGATAGAAGACAGCACAGGTGAGTCCGAGATAAATAAAGTGTGCATTTCAGTGTTTCGTTTCAGGAAAGGTGACAGAAGATGAGGCGGAAGACTGGAAAAGAGAAGATGGTGATACAAGACAGCATAGTTAAGTCCGAGATAAATGAAGTGTGCATTTCAGTGTTTCTTTTCAGGAAAGGTGACAGAATATGAAGCAGAAGACTGTGAAATACAGAAGACGGTGATAGAAGAAAGCACAGGTGAGTCCGAGATACATAAAGTGTGCATTTCAGTGTTTCGTTTCAGGAGAGGCAACAGAAGATGAGGTGGAAGACTGGAAAAAAGAAGACGGTGTTAGAAGACAGCACAGGTGAGTCCAAGATAAATAACGTGTTCATTTTAGTGTTTCGTTTCAGGAAAGGTCACAGAAGATGAGGCAGAAGACTGGAGGAAGACTGGAAAAAAGAAGACGGTGATAGAAGACAGCACAGGTGAGTCCGAGATAAATAAAGTGTGCATTTCAGTGTTTCGTTTCAGGAAAGGTGACAGAAGATGAGGCGGAAGACTGGAAATAAGAAGATGGTGATACAAGACAGCATAGTTAAGTCCGAGATAAATGAAGTGTGCATTTCAGTGTTTCTTTTCAGGAAAGGTGACAGAATATGAAGCAGAAGACTGTGAAATACAGAAGACGGTGATAGAAGAAAGCACAGGTGAGTTAAGAGATAAATAATGTGTGCCTTTTAGTGTTTCGTTTCAGTAAAGGTGACAGAAGATGAGGCGGAAGACTGGAAAAAAGAAGATAGTGATAGAAGACAGCACAGGTGAGTCCGAGATAAATAAAGTGTGCATTTCAGTTTTTCGTTTCAGGCAAGGTGACAGAAGATGAGGCGGAAGACTGGAAAAAAAGAAGACGGTGTTAGAAGACAGCACAGGTGAGTCCAAGATAAATAACGTGTTCATTTCAGTGTTTCGTTTCAGGAAAGGTCACAGAAGATGAGGCGGAAGACTGGAGGAAGACTGGAAAAAAGAAGACGGTGATAGAAGACAGCACAGGTGAGTCCGAGATAAATAAAGTGTGCATTTCAGTGTTTCGTTTCAGGAAAGGTGACAGAAGATGAGGCGGAAGACTGGAAAAGAGAAGATGGTGATACAAGACAGCATAGTTAAGTCCGAGATAAATGAAGTGTGCATTTCAGTGTTTCTTTTCAGGAAAGGTGACAGAATATGAAGCAGAAGACTGTGAAATACAGAAGACGGTGATAGAAGAAAGCACAGGTGAGTTAAGAGATAAATAATGTGTGCCTTTTAGTGTTTCGTTTCAGGAGAGGCAACAGAAGATGAGGTGGAAGACTGGAAAAAAGAAGACGGTATTAGAAGACAGCACAGGTGAGTCCAAGATAAATAACGTGTTCATTTCAGTGTTTCGTTTCAGGAAAGGTCACAGAAGATGAGGCAGAAGACTGGAGGAAGACTGGAAAAAAGAAGACGGTGATAGAAGACAGCACAGGTGAGTCCGAGATAAATAAAGTGTGCATTTCAGTGTTTCGTTTCAGGAAAGGTGACAGAAGATGAGGCGGAAGACTGGAAATAAGAAGATGGTGATACAAGACAGCATAGTTAAGTCCGAGATAAATGAAGTGTGCATTTCAGTGTTTCTTTTCAGGAAAGGTGACAGAATATGAAGCAGAAGACTGTGAAATACAGAAGACGGTGATAGAAGAAAGCACAGGTGAGTTAAGAGATAAATAATGTGTGCCTTTTAGTGTTTCGTTTCAGTAAAGGTGACAGAAGATGAGGCGGAAGACTGGAAAAAAGAAGATAGTGAGAGAAGACAGCACAGGTGAGTCCGAGATAAATAAAGTGTGCATTTCAGTTTTTCGTTTCAGGCAAGGTGACAGAAGATGAGGCGGAAGACTGGAAAAAAAGAAGACGGTGTTAGAAGACAGCACAGGTGAGTCCAAGATAAATAACGTGTTCATTTCAGTGTTTCGTTTCAGGAAAGGTCACAGAAGATGAGGCGGAAGACTGGAGGAAGACTGGAAAAAAGAAGACGGTGATAGAAGACAGCACAGGTGAGTCCGAGATAAATAAAGTGTGCATTTCAGTGTTTCGTTTCAGGAAAGGTGACAGAAGATGAGGCGGAAGACTGGAAAAGAGAAGATGGTGATACAAGACAGCATAGTTAAGTCCGAGATAAATGAAGTGTGCATTTCAGTGTTTCTTTTCAGGAAAGGTGACAGAATATGAAGCAGAAGACTGTGAAATACAGAAGACGGTGATAGAAGAAAGCACAGGTGAGTTAAGAGATAAATAATGTGTGCCTTTTAGTGTTTCGTTTCAGGAGAGGCAACAGAAGATGAGGTGGAAGACTGGAAAAAAGAAGACGGTATTAGAAGACAGCACAGGTGAGTCCAAGATAAATAACGTGTTCATTTCAGTGTTTCGTTTCAGGAAAGGTCACAGAAGATGAGGCAGAAGACTGGAGGAAGACTGGAAAAAAGAAGACGGTGATAGAAGACAGCACAGGTGAGTCCGAGATAAATGAAGTGTGCATTTCAGTGTTTCTTTTCAGGAAAGGTGACAGAATATGAAGCAGAAGACTGTGAAATACAGAAGACGGTGATAGAAGAAAGCACACGTGAGTTAAGAGATAAATAATGTGTGCCTTTTAGTGTTTCGTTTCAGGAAAGGTGACAGAAGATGAGGCGGAAGACTGGAAAAAAGAAGATAGTGATAGAAGACAGCACAGGTGAGTCCGAGATAAATAAAGTGTGCATTTCAGTTTTTCGTTTCAGGCAAGGTGACAGAAGATGAGGCGGAAGACTGGAAAAAAAGAAGACGGTGTTAGAAGACAGCACAGGTGAGTCCAAGATAAATAACATGTTCATTTCAGTGTTTCGTTTCAGGAAAGGTCACAGAAGATGAGGCGGAAGACTGGAGGAAGACTGGAAAAAAGAAGACGGTGATAGAAGACAGCACAGGTGAGTCCGAGATAAATTAAGTGTGCATTTCAGTGTTTCGTTTCAGGAAAGGTGACAGAAGATGAGGCGGAAGACTGGAAATAAGAAGATGGTGATACAAGACAGCATAGTTAAGTCCGAGATAAATGAAGTGTGCATTTCAGTGTTTCTTTTCAGGAAAGGTGACAGAATATGAAGCAGAAGACTGTGAAATACAGAAGACGGTGATAGAAGAAAGCACAGGTGAGTTAAGAGATAAATAATGTGTGCCTTTTAGTGTTTCGTTTCAGGAAAGGTGACAGAAGATGAGGCGGAAGACTGGAAAAAAGAAGATAGTGATAGAAGACAGCACAGGTGAGTCCGAGATAAATAAAGTGTGCATTTCAGTTTTTCGTTTCAGGCAAGGTGACAGAAGATGAGGCGGAAGACTGGAAAAAAAGAAGACGGTGATAGAAGACAGCACAGGTGAGTCCGAGATAAATAAAGTGTGCATTTCAGTGTTTCTTTTCAGGAAAGGTGACAGAAAATGAGGCAGGAAACTGAAAAAGACGGTGGTGATAGAAGACAGCACAGGTGAGTCCGAGATAAATAACGTGTGCATTTCAGTGTTTCATTCAGGAAAGGTCACAGAAGATGAGGCAGAAGACTGAAGGAAGACTGGAAAAAAGAAGATGGTGAAACAAGACAGCACAGGTGAGTCCAAGAAAAATAAGGTGTGCATTTCAGTGTTTCATTTCAGGAAAGGTGACAGAAGATGAGGCGGGAAACTGAAAAAAGACGGTGGTGATAGAAGACAGCACAGGTGAGTCCGAGATAAATAAAGTGTGCATTTCATTGTTTCGTTTCAGTAAAGGCAACTGAAGATGAGGCGGAAGGCTGGAAAAAAAGAAGACGGTGTTAGAAGACAGCACAGGTGAGTCCAAGATAAATAACGTGTTCATTTCAGTGTTTCGTTTCAGGAAAGGTCACAGAAGATGAGGCGGAAGACTGGAGGAAGACTGGAAAAAAGAAGACGGTGATAGAAGACAGCACAGGTGAGTCCGAGATAAATAAAGTGTGCATTTCAGTGTTTCGTTTCAGGAAAGGTGACAGAAGATGAGGCGGAAGACTGGAAAAGAGAAGATGGTGATACAAGACAGCATAGTTAAGTCCGAGATAAATGAAGTGTGCATTTCAGTGTTTCTTTTCAGGAAAGGTGACAGAATATGAAGCAGAAGACTGTGAAATACAGAAGACGGTGATAGAAGAAAGCACAGGTGAGTTAAGAGATAAATAATGTGTGCCTTTTAGTGTTTCGTTTCAGGAGAGGCAACAGAAGATGAGGTGGAAGACTGGAAAAAAGAAGACGGTATTAGAAGACAGCACAGGTGAGTCCAAGATAAATAACGTGTTCATTTCAGTGTTTCGTTTAAGGAAAGGTCACAGAAGATGAGGCAGAAGACTGGAGGAAGACTGGAAAAAAGAAGACGGTGATAGAAGACAGCACAGGTGAGTCCGAGATAAATGAAGTGTGCATTTCAGTGTTTCTTTTCAGGAAAGGTGACAGAATATGAAGCAGAAGACTGTGAAATACAGAAGACGGTGATAGAAGAAAGCACACGTGAGTTAAGAGATAAATAATGTGTGCCTTTTAGTGTTTCGTTTCAGGAAAGGTGACAGAAGATGAGGCGGAAGACTGGAAAAAAGAAGATAGTGATAGAAGACAGCACAGGTGAGTCCGAGATAAATAAAGTGTGCATTTCAGTTTTTCGTTTCAGGCAAGGTGACAGAAGATGAGGCGGAAGACTGGAAAAAAAGAAGACGGTGTTAGAAGACAGCACAGGTGAGTCCAAGATAAATAACGTGTTCATTTCAGTGTTTCGTTTCAGGAAAGGTCACAGAAGATGAGGCGGAAGACTGGAGGAAGACTGGAAAAAAGAAGACGGTGATAGAAGACAGCACAGGTGAGTCCGAGATAAATTAAGTGTGCATTTCAGTGTTTCGTTTCAGGAAAGGTGACAGAAGATGAGGCGGAAGACTGGAAAAGAGAAGATGGTGATACAAGACAGCATAGTTAAGTCCGAGATAAATGAAGTGTGCATTTCAGTGTTTCTTTTCAGGAAAGGTGACAGAATATGAAGCAGAAGACTGTGAAATATCGAAGACGGTGATAGAAGAAAGCACAGGTGAGTTAAGAGATAAATAATGTGTGCCTTTTAGTGTTTCGTTTCAGGAAAGGTGACAGAAGATGAGGCGGAAGACTGGAAAAAAGAAGATAGTGATAGAAGACAGCACAGGTGAGTCCGAGATAAATAAAGTGTGCATTTCAGTTTTTCGTTTCAGGCAAGGTGACAGAAGATGAGGCGGAAGACTGGAAAAAAAGAAGACGGTGATAGAAGACAGCACAGGTGAGTCCGAGATAAATAAAGTGTGCATTTCAGTGTTTCTTTTCAGGAAAGGTGACAGAAAATGAGGCAGGAAACTGAAAAAGACGGTGGTGATAGAAGACAGCACAGGTGAGTCCGAGATAAATAACGTGTGCATTTCAGTGTTTCATTCAGGAAAGGTCACAGAAGATGAGGCAGAAGACTGAAGGAAGACTGGAAAAAAGAAGACGGTGAAACAAGACAGCACAGGTGAGTCCAAGAAAAATAAGGTGTGCATTTCAGTGTTTCATTTCAGGAAAGGTGACAGAAGATGAGGCGGGAAACTGAAAAAAGACGGTGGTGATAGAAGACAGCACAGGTGAGTCCGAGATAAATAAAGTGTGCATTTCAGTGTTTCGTTTCAGGAAAGGTCACAGAAGATGAGGCAGAAGACTGGAGGAAGACTGGAAATAAGAAGATGGTGATACAAGACAGCATAGTTAAGTCCGAGATAAATGAAGTGTGCATTTCAGTGTTTCTTTTCAGGAAAGGTGACAGAATATGAAGCAGAAGACTGTGAAATACAGAAGACGGTGATAGAAGAAAGCACAGGTGAGTTAAGAGATAAATAATGTGTGCCTTTTAGTGTTTCGTTTCAGTAAAGGTGACAGAAGATGAGGCGGAAGACTGGAAAAAAGAAGATAGTGAGAGAAGACAGCACAGGTGAGTCCGAGATAAATAAAGTGTGCATTTCAGTTTTTCGTTTCAGGCAAGGTGACAGAAGATGAGGCGGAAGACTGGAAAAAAAGAAGACGGTGTTAGAAGACAGCACAGGTGAGTCCAAGATAAATAACGTGTTCATTTCAGTGTTTCGTTTCAGGAAAGGTCACAGAAGATGAGGCGGAAGACTGGAGGAAGACTGGAAAAAAGAAGACGGTGATAGAAGACAGCACAGGTGAGTCCGAGATAAATAAAGTGTGCATTTCAGTGTTTCGTTTCAGGAAAGGTGACAGAAGATGAGGCGGAAGACTGGAAAAGAGAAGATGGTGATACAAGACAGCATAGTTAAGTCCGAGATAAATGAAGTGTGCATTTCAGTGTTTCTTTTCAGGAAAGGTGACAGAATATGAAGCAGAAGACTGTGAAATACAGAAGACGGTGATAGAAGAAAGCACAGGTGAGTTAAGAGATAAATAATGTGTGCCTTTTAGTGTTTCGTTTCAGGAGAGGCAACAGAAGATGAGGTGGAAGACTGGAAAAAAGAAGACGGTATTAGAAGACAGCACAGGTGAGTCCAAGATAAATAACGTGTTCATTTCAGTGTTTCGTTTCAGGAAAGGTCACAGAAGATGAGGCAGAAGACTGGAGGAAGACTGGTAAAAAGAAGACGGTGATAGAAGACAGCACAGGTGAGTCCGAGATAAATGAAGTGTGCATTTCAGTGTTTCTTTTCAGGAAAGGTGACAGAATATGAAGCAGAAGACTGTGAAATACAGAAGACGGTGATAGAAGAAAGCACACGTGAGTTAAGAGATAAATAATGTGTGCCTTTTAGTGTTTCGTTTCAGGAAAGGTGACAGAAGATGAGGCGGAAGACTGGAAAAAAGAAGATAGTGATAGAAGACAGCACAGGTGAGTCCGAGATAAATAAAGTGTGCATTTCAGTTTTTCGTTTCAGGCAAGGTGACAGAAGATGAGGCGGAAGACTGGAAAAAAAGAAGACGGTGTTAGAAGACAGCACAGGTGAGTCCAAGATAAATAACGTGTTCATTTCAGTGTTTCGTTTCAGGAAAGGTCACAGAAGATGAGGCGGAAGACTGGAGGAAGACTGGAAAAAAGAAGACGGTGATAGAAGACAGCACAGGTGAGTCCGAGATAAATAAAGTGTGCATTTCAGTGTTTCGTTTCAGGAAAGGTGACAGAAGATGAGGCGGAAGACTGGAAAAGAGAAGATGGTGATACAAGACAGCATAGTTAAGTCCGAGATAAATGAAGTGTGCATTTCAGTGTTTCTTTTCAGGAAAGGTGACAGAATATGAAGCAGAAGACTGTGAAATACAGAAGACGGTGATAGAAGAAAGCACAGGTGAGTTAAGAGATAAATAATGTGTGCCTTTTAGTGTTTCGTTTCAGGAAAGGTGACAGAAGATGAGGCGGAAGACTGGAAAAAAGAAGATAGTGATAGAAGACAGCACAGGTGAGTCCGAGATAAATAAAGTGTGCATTTCAGTGTTTCTTTTCAGGAAAGGTGACAGAAAATGAGGCAGGAAACTTAAAAAGACGGTGGTGATAGAAGACAGCACAGGTGAGTCCGAGATAAATAACGTGTGCATTTCAGTGTTTCATTCAGGAAAGGTCACAGAAGATGAGGCAGAAGACTGAAGGAAGACTGGAAAAAAGAAGACGGTGAAACAAGACAGCACAGGTGAGTCCAAGAAAAATAAGGTGTGCATTTCAGTGTTTCATTTCAGGAAAGGTGACAGAAGATGAGGCGGGAAACTGAAAAAAGACGGTGGTGATAGAAGACAGCACAGGTGAGTCCGAGATAAATAAAGTGTGCATTTCATTGTTTCGTTTCAGTAAAGGCAACTGAAGATGAGGCGGAAGGCTGGAAAAAAAAAGATAATGTTAGAAGACAGCACTGGTGAGTCCAAGATAAATAACGTGTTCATTTCAGTGTTTCGTTTCAGGAAAGGTCACAAAAGATGAGGCGGAAGACTGGAGGAAGACTGGAAAAAAGGAAGACGGTGATAGAAGACAGCACAGGTGAGTCCGAGATAAATAAAGTGTGCATTTTAGTGTTTCGTTTCAGGAAAGGTGTCAGAAGATGAGGCGGAAGACTGGAAAAAAGAAGATGGTGATAGAAGACAGCACAGGTGAGTCCGTGATAAATAAAGTGTTCATTTCAGTGTTTCGTTTCAGTAAAGGCAACTGAAGATGAGGCGGAAGGCTAGAAAAAAAAAGACGGTGATAGAAGACAGCACAGGTGAGTCTGAGATAAATAAAGTGTGCATTTCAGTGTTTTGTTTAAGGACAGGCGACAGAAGATGAGGCAGAAGACTGGAAAAAAGAAGACGGTGATAGAAGACAGCACAGGTGAGTCCGAGATAAATAAAGTGTGCATTTCAGTGTTTCGTTTCAGGATAGGCAACTGAAGATGAGGCGGAAGACTGGAAAAAAGAAGACGGTGATAGAAGACAGCACAGGTGAGTCCGAAGTAAATAAAGTGTGCATTTCAGTGTTTTGTTTCAGGAAAGGTGACAGAAGATGAGGCAAAAGACTGGAAAAAAGAAGACGGTGATCGAAGACAGCACAGGTGAGTCCGAAATAAATAACGTGTGCATTTCAGTGTTTCGTTTCAGGAAAGGTCACAGAAGATGAGACGGAAGACTGGAGGAAGACTGGAAAAAAGAAGACGTGATAGAAGACAGCACAGGTGAGTCAAGAGATACATAAACTTTGCATTTTAGTGTTTCGTTTCAGGAAAGGTGACAGAAGATGAGACGGGAAACTGAAAAAAGAAGACGGTTGTAAAAGACAGTACAGGTGAGTCCGACATAAATAAAGTGTGCATTTCAGTGTTTCATTTCAGGAGAGGCAACAGAAGATGAGGTGGAAGACTGGAAAAAAGAAGACGGTGATAGAAGACAACACAGGTGAGTCCGAGATAAATAAAGTGTGCATTTCAGTGTTTCATTTCAGGAAAGGTGACAGAAGATCAGGCGAAAGACTGGAAAAAAGAAGACGGTGATAGAAGACAGCACAGGTGAGTCCGAGATAAATAAAGTGTGCATTTCAGTGTTTCTTCTCAGGAAAGGTGACAGATTATGAATCAGAAAACTGGAAAAAACAGAAGACGGTGATAGAAGACAGCACAGGTGAGTCAAGAGATAAATAAAGTGTGCATTTTAGTGTTTCGTTTCAGGAAAGGTGACAGAAGATGAGACAGAAGACTATACAAAAAGAAGATGGTGATAGAAGACAGCATAGGTGAGTCCGAGATAAATAACATGTGCATTTCAGTGTTTCGTTTCAGGAGAGGTGACAGAAGATGAGGCAAAAGACTGGAAAAAAAAGACGTGATAGAAGAAAGCAGAGGTGAGTCAAGAGATACATAAAGTATGCATTTCAGTGTTTCGTTTCAGGAAAGGTGACAGAAGATGAGGCGGAAGACTGGAAAAAAGAAGATGGTGATACAAGACAGCATAGGTTAGTCTGAGATAAATAAAGTGTGCATTTCAGTGTTTCTTTTCAGGATAGGTGACAGATGATGAGGGAGAAGAGTGGAAAAAAAGAAGACGGTGAAGAAGACAGCACAGGTGAGTACGGGATAAATAAAGTGTGCATTTCAGTTTTTCGTTTCAGGAAAGGTGACAGAAGATGAGACGGGAAACTGAAAAAAGAAGACGGAGATAAAAGACAGCACAGGTGAGTCCGACATAAATAAAGTGTGCATTTCAGTGTTTCTTTTCAGGAAAGGTGACAGAAGAAGAGACGGAAGACTGGAAATAAGAAGACGGTGATAGAAGACAGCACAGGTGAGTCCGAGATACATAAAGTGTGCATTTCAGTGTTTCGTTTCAGGAGAGGCAACAGAAGATGAGGTGGAAGACTGGAAAAAAGAAGACGGTGTTAGAAGACAGCACAGGTGAGTCCAAGATAAATAACGTGTTCATTTCAGTGTTTCGTTTCAGAAAAGGTCACAGAAGATGAGGCGGAAGACTGGAGGAAGACTGGAAAAAAGAAGACGGTGATTGAAGACAGCACAGGTGAGTCCGAGATAAATAAAGTGTGCATTTCAGTGTTTCGTTTCAGGAAAGGTGACAGAAGATGAGGCGGAAGACTGGAAAAAAAGAAGACGGTGATAGAAGACAGCACAGGTGAGTCCGAGATAAATAAAGTGTGCAGTCTAGTGTTTCGTTTCAGGAGAGGAGACAGAAGATGAGGCGGGAAACTGGAATAGGACGTTGGTGATAGAGGACAGCACAGGTGAGTCTGAGATAAATACAGTGTGCATTTCAGTGTTTCGTTTTAGGAAAGGTGACAGAAGATGAGGCGGAAGACTGGAGGAAGACTGGAAAAAAGAAGACAGTGATAGAAGACAGCACAGGTGAGTCCAAGATAAATAAAGTGTGCATTTCAGTGTTTCGTTTCAGGAAAGGTGACTAAAGATGAGGCGAGAAACTGAAAAACGACATTGGTGATAGAAGACAGCACAGGTGAGTCCGAGATAAATAAAGTGTGCATTTCAGTGTTTCGTTTAAGGACCAGCGACAGAAGATGAGGCAGAAGACTGGAAAAAAGAAGACGGTGATAGAAGACAGCACAGGTGAGTCCGAGATAAATAAAGTGTGCATTTCAGTGTTTTGTTTTAGGAAACGTCACAGAAGATGAGGCGGAAGACTGGAAAAAAGAAGATGGTGATAGAAGACAGCACAGGTGAGTCCGAGATAAATAAAGTGTGCATTTCAGTGTTTCTTCTCAGGAAAGGTGACAGATTATGAATCAGAAAACTGGAAAAAACAGAAGACGGTGATAGAAGACAGCACAGGTGAGTCAAGAGATAAATAAAGTGTGCATTTTAGTGTTTCGTTTCAGGAAAGGTGACAGAAGATGAGGCAGAAGACTGGAAAAATAAAAGATGGTGATAGAAGACAGCACAGGTGAGTCCGAGATAAATAAAGTGTGCATTTCAGTTTTTCGTTTCAGGAAAGGTGACAGAAGATGAGACAGAAGACTAGAAAAAAAGAAGATGGTGAAAGAAGACAGCATAGGTGAGTCCGAGATAAATAACATGTGCATTTCAGTGTTTCGTTTCAGGAAAGGTGACAGAAGATGAGGCGGAAGACTGGAAAAAAGAAGATGGTGATACAAGACAGCATAGGTTAGTCTGAGATAAATAAAGTGTGCATTTCAGTGTTTCTTTTCAGGATAGGTGACAGATGATGAGGGAGAAGAGTGGAAAAAAAGAAGACGGTGAAGAAGACAGCACAGGTGAGTACGGGATAAATAAAGTGTGCATTTCAGTTTTTCGTTTCAGGAAAGGTGACAGAAGATAAGACGGGAAACTGAAAAAAGAAGACGGAGATAAAAGACAGCACAGGTGAGTCCGACATAAATAAAGTGTGCATTTCAGTGTTTCTTTTCAGGAAAGGTGACAGAAGAAGAGACGGAAGACTGGAAATAAGAAGACGGTGATAGAAGACAGCACAGGTGAGTCCGAGATACATAAAGTGTGCATTTCAGTGTTTCGTTTCAGGAGAGGCAACAGAAGATGAGGTGGAAGACTGGAAAAAAGAAGACGGTGTTAGAAGACAGCACAGGTGAGTCCAAGATAAATAACGTGTTCATTTCAGTGTTTCGTTTCAGAAAAGGTCACAGAAGATGAGGCGGAAGACTGGAGGAAGACTGGAAAAAAGAAGACGGTGATAGAAGACAGCACAGGTGAGTCCGAGATAAATAAAGTGTGCATTTCAGTGTTTCGTTTCAGGAAAGGTGACAGAAGATGAGGTGGAAGACTGGAAAAAAAGAAGACGGTGATAGAAGACAGCACAGGTGAGTCCGAGATAAATAAAGTGTGCAGTCTAGTGTTTCGTTTCAGGAGAGGTGACAGAAGATGAGGCGGGAAACTGGAATAGGACGTTGGTGATAGAGGACAGCACAGGTGAGTCTGAGATAAATACAGTGTGCATTTCAGTGTTTCGTTTTAGGAAAGGTGACAGAAGATGAGGCGGAAGACTGGAGGAAGACTGGAAAAAAGAAGGCAGTGATAGAAGACAGCACAGGTGAGTCCAAGATAAATAAAGTGTGCATTTCAGTGTTTCGTTTCAGGAAAGGTGACTAAAGATGAGGCGAGAAACTGAAAAACGACATTGGTGATAGAAGACAGCACAGGTGAGTCCGAGATAAATAAAGTGTGCATTTCAGTGTTTCGTTTAAGGACCAGCGACAGAAGATGAGGCAAAAGACTGGAAAAAAGAAGACGGTGATAGAAGACAGCACAGGTGAGTCCGAGATAAATAAAGTGTGCATTTCAGTGTTTTGTTTTAGGAAACGTCACAGAAGATGAGGCGGAAGACTGGAAAAAAGAAGATGGTGATAGAAGACAGCACAGGTGAGTCCGAGATAAATAAAGTGTGCATTTCAGTGTTTCGTTTCAGGAAAGGTAACAGAAGATGAGGCGGAAGACTGGAAAAAAGAAGACGATGATCGAAGACAGCACAGGTGAGTCCGAGATAAATAAAGTGTGCATTTCAGTTTTTCGTTTCAGGAAAGGTGACAGAAGATGAGGCGGAAGACTGGAAAAAAAGAAGACGGTGATAGAAGACAGCACAGGTGAGTCCGAGATAAATAAAGTGTGCATTCTAGTGTTTCGTTTCCGGAGAGGCGACAGAAGATGAGGTGGAAGACTGGAAAAAAGAAGACGGTGATAGAAGACAGCACAGGTGGGTCCGAGATAAATAAAGTGTGCATTTCAGTGTTTCGTTTCAGGAAAGGCGACAGAAGATGAGGTGGAAGACCGGAAAAAAGAAGACGGTGATAGAAGACAGCACAGGTGAGTCCAAGATAAATAAAGTGTGCATTTCAGTGTTTCTTTTCAGGAAAGGTGACAGAAGATGAGGCGGAAGACTGGAGGAAGACTGGAAAAAAGAAGACAGTGATAGAAGACAGCACAGGTGAGTCCGAGATAAATAAAGTGTGCATTTCAGTTTTTCGTTTCAGGCAAGGTGACAGAAGATGAGGCGGAAGACTGGAAAAAAAGAAGACGGTGTTAGAAGACAGCACAGGTGAGTCCAAGATAAATAGCGTGTTCATTTCAGTGTTTCGTTTCAGGAAAGGTCACAGAAGATGAGGCGGAAGACTGGAGGAAGACTGGAAAAAAGAAGACGGTGATAGAAGACAGCACAGGTGAGTCCGAGATAAATTAAGTGTGCATTTCAGTGTTTCGTTTCAGGAAAGGTGACAGAAGATGAGGCGGAAGACTGGAAAAGAGAAGATGGTGATACAAGACAGCATAGTTAAGTCCGAGATAAATGAAGTGTGCATTTCAGTGTTTCTTTTCAGGAAAGGTGACAGAATATGAAGCAGAAGACTGTGAAATACAGAAGACGGTGATAGAAGAAAGCACAGGTGAGTTAAGAGATAAATAATGTGTGCCTTTTAGTGTTTCGTTTCAGGAAAGGTGACAAGATGAGGCGGAAGACTGGAAAAAAGAAGATAGTGATAGAAGACAGCACAGGTGAGTCCGAGATAAATAAAGTGTGCATTTCAGTTTTTCGTTTCAGGCAAGGTGACAGAAGATGAGGCGGAAGATTGGAAAAAAAGAAGACGGTGATAGAAGACAGCACAGGTGAGTCCGAGATAAATAAAGTGTGCATTTCAGTGTTTCTTTTCAGGAAAGGTGACAGAAAATGAGGCAGGAAACTGAAAAAGACGGTGGTGATAGAAGACAGCACAGGTGAGTCCGAGATAAATAACGTGTGCATTTCAGTGTTTCATTCAGGAAAGGTCACAGAAGATGAGGCAGAAGACTGAAGGAAGACTGGAAAAAAGAAGACGGTGAAACAAGACAGCACAGGTGAGTCCAAGAAAAATAAGGTGTGCATTTCAGTGTTTCATTTCAGGAAAGGTGACAGAAGATGAGGCGGGAAACTGAAAAAAGACGGTGGTGATAGAAGACAGCACAGGTGAGTCCGAGATAAATAAAGTGTGCATTTCATTGTTTCGTTTCAGTAAAGGCAACTGAAGATGAGGCGGAAGGCTGGAAAAAAAAAGATAATGTTAGAAGACAGCACTGGTGAGTCCAAGATAAATAACGTGTTCATTTCAGTGTTTCGTTTCAGGAAAGGTCACAAAAGATGAGGCGGAAGACTGGAGGAAGACTGGAAAAAAGGAAGACGGTGATAGAAGACAGCACAGGTGAGTCCGAGATAAATAAAGTGTGCATTTTAGTGTTTCGTTTCAGGAAAGGTGTCAGAAGATGAGGCGAAAGACTGGAAAAAAGAAGATGGTGATAGAAGACAGCACAGGTGAGTCCGTGATAAATAAAGTGTTAATTTCAGTGTTTCGTTTCAGTAAAGGCAACTGAAGATGAGGCGGAAGGCTAGAAAAAAAAAGACGGTGATAGAAGACAGCACAGGTGAGTCTGAGATAAATAAAGTGTGCATTTCAGTGTTTTGTTTAAGGACAGGCGACAGAAGATGAGGCAGAAGACTGGAAAAAAGAAGACGGTGATAGAAGACAGCACAGGTGAGTCCGAGATAAATAAAGTGTGCATTTCAGTGTTTCGTTTCAGGATTGGCAACTGAAGATGAGGCGGAAGACTGGAAAAAAGAAGACGGTGATAGAAGACAGCACAGGTGAGTCCGAAGTAAATAAAGTGTGCATTTCAGTGTTTTGTTTCAGGAAAGGTGACAGAAGATGAGGCAAAAGACTGGAAAAAAGAAGACGGTGATCGAAGACAGCACAGGTGAGTCCGAAATAAATAACGTGTGCATTTCAGTGTTTCGTTTCAGGAAAGGTCACAGAAGATGAGACGGAAGACTGGAGGAAGACTGGAAAAAAGAAGACGTGATAGAAGTCAGCACAGGTGAGTCAAGAGATACATAAACTTTGCATTTTAGTGTTTCGTTTCAGGAAAGGTGACAGAAGATGAGACGGGAAACTGAAAAAAGAAGACGGTTGTAAAAGACAGTACAGGTGAGTCCGACATAAATAAAGTGTGCATTTCAGTGTTTCATTTCAGGAGAGGCAACAGAAGATGAGGTGGAAGACTGGAAAAAAGAAGACGGTGATAGAAGACAACACAGGTGAGTCCGAGATAAATAAAGTGTGCATTTCAGTGTTTCATTTCAGGAAAGGTGACAGAAGATCAGGCGAAAGACTGGAAAAAAGAAGACGGTGATAGAAGACAGCACAGGTGAGTCCGAGATAAATAAAGTGTGCATTTCAGTGTTTCTTCTCAGGAAAGGTGACAGATTATGAATCAGAAAACTGGAAAAAACAGAACACGGTGATAGAAGACAGCACAGGTGAGTCAAGAGATAAATAAAGTGTGCATTTTAGTGTTTCGTTTCAGGAAAGGTGACAGAAGATGAGGCAGAAGACTGGAAAAAGAAAAGATGGTGATAGAAGACAGCACAGGTGAGTCCGAGATAAATAAAGTGTGCATTTCAGTTTTTCGTTTCAGGAAAGGTGACAGAAGATGAGACAGAAGACTAGAAAAAAAGAAGATGGTGATAGAAGACAGCATAGGTGAGTCCGAGATAAATAACATGTGCATTTCAGTGTTTCGTTTCAGGAGAGGTGACAGAAGATGAGGCAAAAGACTGGAAAAAAAAGACGTGATAGAAGAAAGCAGAGGTGAGTCAAGAGATACATAAAGTATGCATTTCAGTGTTTCGTTTCAGGAAAGGTGACAGAAGATGAGGCGGAAGACTGGAAAAAAGAAGATGGTGATACAAGACAGCATAGGTTAGTCTGAGATAAATAAAGTGTGCGTTTCAGTGTTTCTTTTCAGGATAGGTGACAGATGATGAGGGAGAAGAGTGGAAAAAAAGAAGACAGTGAAGAAGACAGCACAGGTGAGTACGGGATAAATAAAGTGTGCATTTCAGTGTTTCTTTTCAGGAAAGGTGACAGAATATGAAGCAGAAGACTGTGAAATACAGAAGACGGTGATAGAAGAAAGCACAGGTGAGTTAAGAGATAAATAATGTGTGCCTTTTAGTGTTTCGTTTCAGGAAAGGTGACAGAAGATGAGGCGGAGGACTGGAAAAAAGAAGATAGTGATAGAAGACAGCACAGGTGAGTCCGAGATAAATAAAGTGTGCATTTCAGTTTTTCGTTTCAGGAAAGGTGACAGAAGATGAGGCAGGAAACTGAAAAAAGACGGTGGTGATAGAAGACAGCACAGGTGAGTCCGAGATAAATAACGTGTGCATTTCAATGTTTCATTCAGGAAAGGTCACAGAAGATGAGGCAGAAGACTGAAGGAAGACTGGAAAAAAGAAGACGGTGAAACAAGACAGCACAGGTGAGTCCAAGAAAAATAAGGTGTGCATTTCAGTGTTTCATTTCAGGAAAGGTGACAGAAGATGAGGCGGGAAACTGAAAAAAGACGGTGGTGATAGAAGACAGCACAGGTGAGTCCGAGATAAATAAAGTGTGCATTTCAGTGTTTCATTTCAGTAAAGGCAACTGAAGATGAGGCGGAAGGCTGGAAAAAAAAAAGATAATGTTAGAAGGCAGCACAGGTGAGTCCAAGATTAATAACGTGTTCATTTCAGTGTTTCGTTTCAGGAAAGGTCACAAAAGATGAGGCGGAAGACTTTAGGAAGACTGGAAAAAAAGAAGACGGTGATAGAAGACAGCACAGGTGAGTCCGAGATAAATAAAGTGTGCATTTTAGTGTTTCGTTTCAGGAAAGGTGTCAGAAGATGAGGCGGAAGACTGGAAAAAAGAAGATGGTGATAGAAGACAGCACAGGTGAGTCCGTGATAAATAAAGTGTGCATTTCAGTGTTTCGTTTCAGTAAAGGCAACTGAAGATGAGGCGGAAGGCTAGAAAAAAAAAGCCGGTGATAAAAGACAGCACAGGTGAGTCTGAGATAAATAAAGTGTGCATTTCAGTGTTTCGTTTCAGGAAAGGTGACAGAAGATGAGGCGGGACACTGGAAAACGACGTTGGTGATAGAAGACAGCACAGGTAAGTCCGAGATAAATAAAGTGTACATGTCAGTGTTTCGTTTAAGGACAGGCGACAGAAGATGAGGCAGAAAACTGGAAAAAAGAAGGCGGTGATAGAAGACAGCACAGGTGAGTCCGAAGTAAATAAAGTGTGCATTTCAGTGTTTCGTTTCAGGAAAGGTGACAGAAGATGAGGCAAAAGACTGGAAAAAAGAAGACGGTGATCGAAGACAGCACAGGTGAGTCCGAAATAAATAACGTGTGCATTTCAGTGTTTCGTTTCAGGAAAGGTCACAGAAGATGAGACGGAAGAAAAAAGAAGACGTGATAGAAGACAGCACAGGTGAGTCAAGAGATACATAAACTTTGCATTTTAGTGTTTCGTTTCAGGAAAGGTGACAGAAGATGAGACGGGAAACTGAAAAAAGAAGACGGTTATAAAAGACAGCACAGGTGAGTCCGACATAAATAAAGTGTGCTTTTCAGTGTTTCATTTCAGGAGAGGCAACAGAAGATGAGGTGGAAGACTGGAAAAAAGAAGACGGTGATAGAAGACAACACAGGTGAGTCCGAGATAAATAAAGTGTGCATTTCAGTGTTTCATTTCAGGAAAGGTGACAGAAGATGAGGCGGAGGACTGGAAAAAAGAAGACGGTGATAGAAGAAAGCACAGGTGAGTCCGAGATACATAAAGTGTGCATTTCAGTGTTTCGTTTCAGGAGAGGCAACAGAAGATGAGGTGGAAGACTGGAAAAAAGAAGACGGTGTTAGAAGACAGCACAGGTGAGTCCAAGATAAATAACGTGTTCATTTTAGTGTTTCGTTTCAGGAAAGGTCACAGAAGATGAGGCAGAAGACTGGAGGAAGACTGGAAAAAAGAAGACGGTGATAGAAGACAGCACAGGTGAGTCCGAGATAAATAAAGTGTGCATTTCAGTGTTTCGTTTCAGGAAAGGTGACAGAAGATGAGGCGGAAGACTGGAAATAAGAAGATGGTGATACAAGACAGCATAGTTAAGTCCGAGATAAATGAAGTGTGCATTTCAGTGTTTCTTTTCAGGAAAGGTGACAGAATATGAAGCAGAAGACTGTGACATACAGAAGACGGTGATAGAAGAAAGCACAGGTGAGTTAAGAGATAAATAATGTGTGCCTTTTAGTGTTTCGTTTCAGTAAAGGTGACAGAAGATGAGGCGGAAGACTGGAAAAAAGAAGATAGTGATAGAAGACAGCACAGGTGAGTCCGAGATAAATAAAGTGTGCATTTCAGTTTTTCGTTTCAGGCAAGGTGACAGAAGATGAGGCGGAAGACTGGAAAAAAAGAAGACGGTGTTAGAAGACAGCACAGGTGAGTCCAAGATAAATAACGTGTTCATTTCAGTGTTTCGTTTCAGGAAAGGTCACAGAAGATGAGGCGGAAGACTGGAGGAAGACTGGAAAAAAGAAGACGGTGATAGAAGACAGCACAGGTGAGTCCGAGATAAATAAAGTGTGCATTTCAGTGTTTCGTTTCAGGAAAGGTGACAGAAGATGAGGCGGAAGACTGGAAGCGAGAAGATGGTGATACAAGACAGCATAGTTAAGTCCGAGATAAATGAAGTGTGCATTTCAGTGTTTCTTTTCAGGAAAGGTGACAGAATATGAAGCAGAAGACTGTGAAATACAGAAGACGGTGATAGAAGAAAGCACAGGTGAGTTAAGAGATAAATAATGTGTGCCTTTTAGTGTTTCGTTTCAGGAGAGGCAACAGAAGATGAGGTGGAAGACTGGAAAAAAGAAGACGGTATTAGAAGACAGCACAGGTGAGTCCAAGATAAATAACGTGTTCATTTCAGTGTTTCGTTTCAGGAAAGGTCACAGAAGATGAGGCAGAAGACTGGAGGAAGACTGGAACAAAGAAGACGGTGATAGAAGACAGCACAGGTGAGTCCGAGATAAATAAAGTGTGCATTTCAGTGTTTCGTTTCAGGAAAGGTGACAGAAGATGAGGCGGAAGACTGGAAATAAGAAGATGGTGATACAAGACAGCATAGTTAAGTCCGAGATAAATGAAGTGTGCATTTCAGTGTTTCTTTTCAGGAAAGGTGACAGAATATGAAGCAGAAGACTGTGAAATACAGAAGACGGTGATAGAAGAAAGCACAGGTGAGTTAAGAGATAAATAATGTGTGCCTTTTAGTGTTTCGTTTCAGTAAAGGTGACAGAAGATGAGGCGGAAGACTGGAAAAAAGAAGATAGTGAGAGAAGACAGCACAGGTGAGTCCGAGATAAATAAAGTGTGCATTTCAGTTTTTCGTTTCAGGCAAGGTGACAGAAGATGAGGCGGAAGACTGGAAAAAAAGAAGACGGTGTTAGAAGACAGCACAGGTGAGTCCAAGATAAATAACGTGTTCATTTCAGTGTTTCGTTTCAGGAAAGGTCACAGAAGATGAGGCGGAAGACTGGAGGAAGACTGGAAAAAAGAAGACGGTGATAGAAGACAGCACAGGTGAGTCCGAGATAAATAAAGTGTGCATTTCAGTGTTTCGTTTCAGGAAAGGTGACAGAAGATGAGGCGGAAGACTGGAAAAGAGAAGATGGTGATACAAGACAGCATAGTTAAGTCCGAGATAAATGAAGTGTGCATTTCAGTGTTTCTTTTCAGGAAAGGTGACAGAATATGAAGCAGAAGACTGTGAAATACAGAAGACGGTGATAGAAGAAAGCACAGGTGAGTTAAGAGATAAATAATGTGTGCCTTTTAGTGTTTCGTTTCAGGAGAGGCAACAGAAGATGAGGTGGAAGACTGGAAAAAAGAAGACGGTATTAGAAGACAGCACAGGTGAGTCCAAGATAAATAACGTGTTCATTTCAGTGTTTCGTTTCAGGAAAGGTCACAGAAGATGAGGCAGAAGACTGGAGGAAGACTGGAAAAAAGAAGACGGTGATAGAAGACAGCACAGGTGAGTCCGAGATAAATGAAGTGTGCATTTCAGTGTTTCTATTCAGGAAAGGTGACAGAATATGAAGCAGAAGACTGTGAAATACAGAAGACGGTGATAGAAGAAAGCACACGTGAGTTAAGAGATAAATAATGTGTGCCTTTTAGTGTTTCGTTTCAGGAAAGGTGACAGAAGATGAGGCGGAAGACTGGAAAAAAGAAGATAGTGATAGAAGACAGCACAGGTGAGTCCGAGATAAATAAAGTGTGCATTTCAGTTTTTCGTTTCAGGCAAGGTGACAGAAGATGAGGCGGAAGACTGGAAAAAAAGAAGACGGTGTTAGAAGACAGCACAGGTGAGTCCAAGATAAATAACGTGTTCATTTCAGTGTTTCGTTTCAGGAAAGGTCACAGAAGATGAGGCGGAAGACTGGAGGAAGACTGGAAAAAAGAAGACGGTGATAGAAGACAGCACAGGTGAGTCCGAGATAAATTAAGTGTGCATTTCAGTGTTTCGTTTCAGGAAAGGTGACAGAAGATGAGGCGGAAGACTGGAAAAGAGAAGATGGTGATACAAGACAGCATAGTTAAGTCCGAGATAAATGAAGTGTGCATTTCAGTGTTTCTTTTCAGGAAAGGTGACAGAATATGAAGCAGAAGACTGTGAAATACAGAAGACGGTGATAGAAGAAAGCACAGGTGAGTTAAGAGATAAATAATGTGTGCCTTTTAGTGTTTCGTTTCAGGAAAGGTGACAGAAGATGAGGCGGAAGACTGGAAAAAAGAAGATAGTGATAGAAGACAGCACAGGTGAGTCCGAGATAAATAAAGTGTGCATTTCAGTTTTTCGTTTCAGGCAAGGTGACAGAAGATGAGGCGGAAGACTGGAAAAAAAGAAGACGGTGATAGAAGACAGCACAGGTGAGTCCGAGATAAATAAAGTGTGCATTTCAGTGTTTCTTTTCAGGAAAGGTGACAGAAAATGAGGCAGGAAACTGAAAAAGACGGTGGTGATAGAAGACAGCACAGGTGAGTCCGAGATAAATAACGTGTGCATTTCAGTGTTTCATTCAGGAAAGGTCACAGAAGATGAGGCAGAAGACTGAAGGAAGACTGGAAAAAAGAAGACGGTGAAACAAGACAGCACAGGTGAGTCCAAGAAAAATAAGGTGTGCATTTCAGTGTTTCATTTCAGGAAAGGTGACAGAAGATGAGGCGGGAAACTGAAAAAAGACGGTGGTGATAGAAGACAGCACAGGTGAGTCCGAGATAAATAAAGTGTGCATTTCATTGTTTCGTTTCAGTAAAGGCAACTGAAGATGAGGCGGAAGGCTGGAAAAAAAAAGATAATGTTAGAAGACAGCACTGGTGAGTCCAAGATAAATAACGTGTTCATTTCAGTGTTTCGTTTCAGGAAAGGTCACAAAAGATGAGGCGGAAGACTGGAGGAAGACTGGAAAAAAGGAAGACGGTGATAGAAGACAGCACAGGTGAGTCCGAGATAAATAAAGTGTGCATTTTAGTGTTTCGTTTCAGGAAAGGTGTCAGAAGATGAGGCGGAAGACTGGAAAAAAGAAGATGGTGATAGAAGACAGCACAGGTGAGTCCGTGATAAATAAAGTGTTCATTTCAGTGTTTCGTTTCAGTAAAGGCAACTGAAGATGAGGCGGAAGGCTAGAAAAAAAAAGACGGTGATAGAAGACAGCACAGGTGAGTCTGAGATAAATAAAGTGTTCATTTCAGTGTTTTGTTTAAGGACAGGCGACAGAAGATGAGGCAGAAGACTGGAAAAAAGAAGACGGTGATAGAAGACAGCACAGGTGAGTCCGAGATAAATAAAGTGTGCATTTCAGTGTTTCGTTTCAGGATTGGCAACTGAAGATGAGGCGGAAGACTGGAAAAAAGAAGACGGTGATAGAAGACAGCACAGGTGAGTCCGAAGTAAATAAAGTGTGCATTTCAGTGTTTTGTTTCAGGAAAGGTGACAGAAGATGAGGCAAAAGACTGGAAAAAAGAAGACGGTGATCGAAGACAGCACAGGTGAGTCCGAAATAAATAACGTGTGCATTTCAGTGTTTCGTTTCAGGAAAGGTCACAGAAGATGAGACGGAAGACTGGAGGAAGACTGGAAAAAAGAAGACGTGATAGAAGACAGCACAGGTGAGTCAAGAGATACATAAACTTTGCATTTTAGTGTTTCGTTTCAGGAAAGGTGACAGAAGATGAGACGGGAAACTGAAAAAAGAAGACGGTTGTAAAAGACAGTACAGGTGAGTCCGACATAAATAAAGTGTGCATTTCAGTGTTTCATTTCAGGAGAGGCAACAGAAGATGAGGTGGAAGACTGGAAAAAAGAAGACGGTGATAGAAGACAACACAGGTGAGTCCGAGATAAATAAAGTGTGCATTTCAGTGTTTCATTTCAGGAAAGGTGACAGAAGATCAGGCGAAAGACTGGAAAAAAGAAGACGGTGATAGAAGACAGCACAGGTGAGTCCGAGATAAATAAAGTGTGCATTTCAGTGTTTCTTCTCAGGAAAGGTGACAGATTATGAATCAGAAAACTGGAAAAAACAGAAGACGGTGATAGAAGACAGCACAGGTGAGTCAAGAGATAAATAAAGTGTGCATTTTAGTGTTTCGTTTCAGGAAAGGTGACAGAAGATGAGGCAGAAGACTGGAAAAAGAAAAGATGGTGATAGAAGACAGCACAGGTGAGTCCGAGATAAATAAAGTGTGCATTTCAGTTTTTCGTTTCAGGAAAGGTGACAGAAGATGAGACAGAAGACTAGAAAAAAAGAAGATGGTGATAGAAGACAGCATAGGTGAGTCCGAGATAAATAACATGTGCATTTCAGTGTTTCGTTTCAGGAGAGGTGACAGAAGATGAGGCAAAAGACTGGAAAAAAAAGACGTGATAGAAGAAAGCAGAGGTGAGTCAAGAGATACATAAAGTATGCATTTCAGTGTTTCGTTTCAGGAAAGGTGACAGAAGATGAGGCGGAAGACTGGAAAAAAGAAGATGGCGATACAAGACAGCATAGGTTAGTCTGAGATAAATAAAGTGTGCATTTCAGTGTTTCATTTCAGGAAAGGTGACAGAAGATCAGGCGAAAGACTGGAAAAAAGAAGACGGTGATAGAAGACAGCACAGGTGAGTCCGAGATAAATAAAGTGTGCATTTCAGTGTTTCTTCTCAGGAAAGGTGACAGATTATGAATCAGAAAACTGGAAAAAACAGAAGACGGTGATAGAAGACAGCACAGGTGAGTCAAGAGATAAATAAAGTGTGCATTTTAGTGTTTCGTTTCAGGAAAGGTGACAGAAGATGAGGCAGAAGACTGGAAAAAGAAAAGATGGTGATAGAAGACAGCACAGGTGAGTACGAGATAAATAAAGTGTGCATTTCAGTTTTTCGTTTCAGGAAAGGTGACAGAAGATGAGACAGAAGACTAGAAAAAAAGAAGATGGTGATAGAAGACAGCATAGGTGAGTCCGAGATAAATAACATGTGCATTTCAGTGTTTCGTTTCAGGAGAGGTGACAGAAGATGAGACAGAAGACTAGAAAAAAAGAAGATGGTGATAGAAGACAGCATAGGTGAGTCCGAGATAAATAACATGTGCATTTCAGTGTTTCGTTTCAGGAAAGGTGACAGAAGATGAGGCGGAAGACTGGAAAAAAGAAGATGGTGATACAAGACAGCATAGGTTAGTCTGAGATAAATAAAGTGTGCGTTTCAGTGTTTCTTTTCAGGATAGGTGACAGATGATGAGGGAGAAGAGTGGAAAAAAAGAAGACAGTGAAGAAGACAGCACAGGTGAGTACGGGATAAATAAAGTGTGCATTTCAGTGTTTCTTTTCAGGAAAGGTGACAGAATATGAAGCAGAAGACTGTGAAATACAGAAGACGGTGATAGAAGAAAGCACAGGTGAGTTAAGAGATAAATAATGTGTGCCTTTTAGTGTTTCGTTTCAGGAAAGGTGACAGAAGATGAGGCGGAGGACTGGAAAAAAGAAGATAGTGATAGAAGACAGCACAGGTGAGTCCGAGATAAATAAAGTGTGCATTTCAGTTTTTCGTTTCAGGAAAGGTGACAGAAGATGAGGCAGGAAACTGAAAAAAGACGGTGGTGATAGAAGACAGCACAGGTGAGTCCGAGATAAATAACGTGTGCATTTCAATGTTTCATTCAGGAAAGGTCACAGAAGATGAGGCAGAAGACTGAAGGAAGACTGGAAAAAAGAAGACGGTGAAACAAGACAGCACAGGTGAGTCCAAGAAAAATAAGGTGTGCATTTCAGTGTTTCATTTCAGGAAAGGTGACAGAAGATGAGGCGGGAAACTGAAAAAAGACGGTGGTGATAGAAGACAGCACAGGTGAGTCCGAGATAAATAAAGTGTGCATTTCAGTGTTTCGTTTCAGTAAAGGCAACTGAAGATGAGGCGGAAGGCTGGAAAAAAAAAGATAATGTTAGAAGGCAGCACAGGTGAGTCCAAGATTAATAACGTGTTCATTTCAGTGTTTCGTTTCAGGAAAGGTCACAAAAGATGAGGCGGAAGACTTTAGGAAGACTGGAAAAAAAGAAGACGGTGATAGAAGACAGCACAGGTGAGTCCGAGATAAATAAAGTGTGCATTTTAGTGTTTCGTTTCAGGAAAGGTGTCAGAAGATGAGGCGGAAGACTGGAAAAAAGAAGATGGTGATAGAAGACAGCACAGGTGAGTCCGTGATAAATAAAGTGTGCATTTCAGTGTTTCGTTTCAGTAAAGGCAACTGAAGATGAGGCGGAAGGCTAGAAAAAAAAAGCCGGTGATAAAAGACAGCACAGGTGAGTCTGAGATAAATAAAGTGTGCATTTCAGTGTTTCGTTTCAGGAAAGGTGACAGAAGATGAGGCGGGACACTGGAAAACGACGTTGGTGATAGAAGACAGCACAGGTAAGTCCGAGATAAATAAAGTGTACATGTCAGTGTTTCGTTTAAGGACAGGCGACAGAAGATGAGGCAGAAAACTGGAAAAAAGAAGGCGGTGATAGAAGACAGCACAGGTGAGTCCGAGATAAATAAAGTGTGCATTTCAGTGTTTCGTTTCAGGATAGGCAACTGAAGATGAGGCGGAAGGCTGGAAAAAAGAAGACGGTGATAGAATACAGCACAGGTGAGTCCGAAGTAAATAAAGTGTGCATTTCAGTGTTTCGTTTCAGGAAAGGTGACAGAAGATGAGGCAAAAGACTGGAAAAAAGAAGACGGTGATCGAAGACAGCACAGGTGAGTCCGAAATAAATAACGTGTGCATTTCAGTGTTTCGTTTCAGGAAAGGTCACAGAAGATGAGACGGAAGACTGGAGGAAGACTGGAAAAAAGAAGACGTGATAGAAGACAGCACAGGTGAGTCAAGAGATACATAAACTTTGCATTTTAGTGTTTCGTTTCAGGAAAGGTGACAGAAGATGAGACGGGAAACTGAAAAAAGAAGACGGTTATAAAAGACAGCACAGGTGAGTCCGACATAAATAAAGTGTGCTTTTCAGTGTTTCATTTCAGGAGAGGCAACAGAAGATGAGGTGGAAGACTGGAAAAAAGAAGACGGTGATAGAAGACAACACAGGTGAGTCCGAGATAAATAAAGTGTGCATTTCAGTGTTTCATTTCAGGAAAGGTGACAGAAGATGAGGCGGAAGACTGGAAAAAAGAAGACGGTGATAGAAGAAAGCACAGGTGAGTCCGAGATACATAAAGTGTGCATTTCAGTGTTTCGTTTCAGGAGAGGCAACAGAAGATGAGGTGGAAGACTGGAAAAAAGAAGACGGTGTTAGAAGACAGCACAGGTGAGTCCAAGATAAATAACGTGTTCATTTTAGTGTTTCGTTTCAGGAAAGGTCACAGAAGATGAGGCAGAAGACTGGAGGAAGACTGGAAAAAAGAAGACGGTGATAGAAGACAGCACAGGTGAGTCCGAGATAAATAAAGTGTGCATTTCAGTGTTTCGTTTCAGGAAAGGTGACGGAAGATGAGGCGGAAGACTGGAAATAAGAAGATGGTGATACAAGACAGCATAGTTAAGTCCGAGATAAATGAAGTGTGCATTTCAGTGTTTCTTTTCAGGAAAGGTGACAGAATATGAAGCAGAAGACTGTGAAATACAGAAGACGGTGATAGAAGAAAGCACAGGTGAGTTAAGAGATAAATAATGTGTGCCTTTTAGTGTTTCGTTTCAGTAAAGGTGACAGAAGATGAGGCGGAAGACTGGAAAAAAGAAGATAGTGATAGAAGACAGCACAGGTGAGTCCGAGATAAATAAAGTGTGCATTTCAGTTTTTCGTTTCAGGCAAGGTGACAGAAGATGAGGCGGAAGACTGGAAAAAAAGAAGACGGTGTTAGAAGACAGCACAGGTGAGTCCAAGATAAATAACGTGTTCATTTCAGTGTTTCGTTTCAGGAAAGGTCACAGAAGATGAGGCGGAAGACTGGAGGAAGACTGGAAAAAAGAAGACGGTGATAGAAGACAGCACAGGTGAGTCCGAGATAAATAAAGTGTGCATTTCAGTGTTTCGTTTCAGGAAAGGTGACAGAAGATGAGGCGGAAGACTGGAAGCGAGAAGATGGTGATACAAGACAGCATAGTTAAGTCCGAGATAAATGAAGTGTGCATTTCAGTGTTTCTTTTCAGGAAAGGTGACAGAATATGAAGCAGAAGACTGTGAAATACAGAAGACGGTGATAGAAGAAAGCACAGGTGAGTTAAGAGATAAATAATGTGTGCCTTTTAGTGTTTCGTTTCAGGAGAGGCAACAGAAGATGAGGTGGAAGACTGGAAAAAAGAAGACGGTATTAGAAGACAGCACAGGTGAGTCCAAGATAAATAACGTGTTCATTTCAGTGTTTCGTTTCAGGAAAGGTCACAGAAGATGAGGCAGAAGACTGGAGGAAGACTGGAAAAAAGAAGACGGTGATAGAAGACAGCACAGGTGAGTCCGAGATAAATAAAGTGTGCATTTCAGTGTTTCGTTTCAGGAAAGGTGACAGAAGATGAGGCGGAAGACTGGAAATAAGAAGATGGTGATACAAGACAGCATAGTTAAGTCCGAGATAAATGAAGTGTGCATTTCAGTGTTTCTTTTCAGGAAAGGTGACAGAATATGAAGCAGAAGACTGTGAAATACAGAAGACGGTGATAGAAGAAAGCACAGGTGAGTTAAGAGATAAATAATGTGTGCCTTTTAGTGTTTCGTTTCAGTAAAGGTGACAGAAGATGAGGCGGAAGACTGGAAAAAAGAAGATAGTGAGAGAAGACAGCACAGGTGAGTCCGAGATAAATAAAGTGTGCATTTCAGTTTTTCGTTTCAGGCAAGGTGACAGAAGATGAGGCGGAAGACTGGAAAAAAAGAAGACGGTGTTAGAAGACAGCACAGGTGAGTCCAAGATAAATAACGTGTTCATTTCAGTGTTTCGTTTCAGGAAAGGTCACAGAAGATGAGGCGGAAGACTGGAGGAAGACTGGAAAAAAGAAGACGGTGATAGAAGACAGCACAGGTGAGTCCGAGATAAATAAAGTGTGCATTTCAGTGTTTCGTTTCAGGAAAGGTGACAGAAGATGAGGCGGAAGACTGGAAAAGAGAAGATGGTGATACAAGACAGCATAGTTAAGTCCGAGATAAATGAAGTGTGCATTTCAGTGTTTCTTTTCAGGAAAGGTGACAGAATATGAAGCAGAAGACTGTGAAATACAGAAGACGGTGATAGAAGAAAGCACAGGTGAGTTAAGAGATAAATAATGTGTGCCTTTTAGTGTTTCGTTTCAGGAGAGGCAACAGAAGATGAGGTGGAAGACTGGAAAAAAGAAGACGGTATTAGAAGACAGCACAGGTGAGTCCAAGATAAATAACGTGTTCATTTCAGTGTTTCGTTTCAGGAAAGGTCACAGAAGATGAGGCAGAAGACTGGAGGAAGACTGGTAAAAAGAAGACGGTGATAGAAGACAGCACAGGTGAGTCCGAGATAAATGAAGTGTGCATTTCAGTGTTTCTTTTCAGGAAAGGTGACAGAATATGAAGCAGAAGACTGTGAAATACAGAAGACGGTGATAGAAGAAAGCACACGTGAGTTAAGAGATAAATAATGTGTGCCTTTTAGTGTTTCGTTTCAGGAAAGGTGACAGAAGATGAGGCGGAAGACTGGAAAAAAGAAGATAGTGATAGAAGACAGCACAGGTGAGTCCGAGATAAATAAAGTGTGCATTTCAGTTTTTCGTTTCAGGCAAGGTGACAGAAGATGAGGCGGAAGACTGGAAAAAAAGAAGACGGTGTTAGAAGACAGCACAGGTGAGTCCAAGATAAATAACGTGTTCATTTCAGTGTTTCGTTTCAGGAAAGGTCACAGAAGATGAGGCGGAAGACTGGAGGAAGACTGGAAAAAAGAAGACGGTGATAGAAGACAGCACAGGTGAGTCCGAGATAAATAAAGTGTGCATTTCAGTGTTTCGTTTCAGGAAAGGTGACAGAAGATGAGGCGGAAGACTGGAAAAGAGAAGATGGTGATACAAGACAGCATAGTTAAGTCCGAGATAAATGAAGTGTGCATTTCAGTGTTTCTTTTCAGGAAAGGTGACAGAATATGAAGCAGAAGACTGTGAAATACAGAAGACGGTGATAGAAGAAAGCACAGGTGAGTTAACAGATAAATAATGTGTGCCTTTTAGTGTTTCGTTTCAGGAGAGGCAACAGAAGATGAGGTGGAAGACTGGAAAAAAGAAGACGGTATTAGAAGACAGCACAGGTGAGTCCAAGATAAATAACGTGTTCATTTCAGTGTTTCGTTTCAGGAAAGGTCACAGAAGATGAGGCAGAAGACTGGAGGAAGACTGGTAAAAAGAAGACGGTGATAGAAGACAGCACAGGTGAGTCCGAGATAAATGAAGTGTGCATTTCAGTGTTTCTTTTCAGGAAAGGTGACAGAATATGAAGCAGAAGACTGTGAAATACAGAAGACGGTGATAGAAGAAAGCACACGTGAGTTAAGAGATAAATAATGTGTGCCTTTTAGTGTTTCGTTTCAGGAAAGGTGACAGAAGATGAGGCGGAAGACTGGAAAAAAGAAGATAGTGATAGAAGACAGCACAGGTGAGTCCGAGATAAATAAAGTGTGCATTTCAGTTTTTCGTTTCAGGCAAGGTGACAGAAGATGAGGCGGAAGACTGGAAAAAAAGAAGACGGTGTTAGAAGACAGCACAGGTGAGTCCAAGATAAATAACGTGTTCATTTCAGTGTTTCGTTTCAGGAAAGGTCACAGAAGATGAGGCGGAAGACTGGAGGAAGACTGGAAAAAAGAAGACGGTGATAGAAGACAGCACAGGTGAGTCCGAGATAAATAAAGTGTGCATTTCAGTGTTTCGTTTCAGGAAAGGTGACAGAAGATGAGGCGGAAGACTGGAAAAGAGAAGATGGTGATACAAGACAGCATAGTTAAGTCCGAGATAAATGAAGTGTGCATTTCAGTGTTTCTTTTCAGGAAAGGTGACAGAATATGAAGCAGAAGACTGTGAAATACAGAAGACGGTGATAGAAGAAAGCACAGGTGAGTTAAGAGATAAATAATGTGTGCCTTTTAGTGTTTCGTTTCAGGAAAGGTGACAGAAGATGAGGCGGAAGACTGGAAAAAAGAAGATAGTGATAGAAGACAGCACAGGTGAGTCCGAGATAAATAAAGTGTGCATTTCAGTGTTTCTTTTCAGGAAAGGTGACAGAAAATGAGGCAGGAAACTGAAAAAGACGGTGGTGATAGAAGACAGCACAGGTGAGTCCGAGATAAATAACGTGTGCATTTCAGTGTTTCATTCAGGAAAGGTCACAGAAGATGAGGCAGAAGACTGAAGGAAGACTGGAAAAAAGAAGACGGTGAAACAAGACAGCACAGGTGAGTCCAAGAAAAATAAGGTGTGCATTTCAGTGTTTCATTTCAGGAAAGGTGACAGAAGATGAGGCGGGAAACTGAAAAAAGACGGTGGTGATAGAAGACAGCACAGGTGAGTCCGAGATAAATAAAGTGTGCATTTCATTGTTTCGTTTCAGTAAAGGCAACTGAAGATGAGGCGGAAGGCTGGAAAAAAAAAGATAATGTTAGAAGACAGCACTGGTGAGTCCAAGATAAATAACGTGTTCATTTCAGTGTTTCGTTTCAGGAAAGGTCACAAAAGATGAGGCGGAAGACTGGAGGAAGACTGGAAAAAAGGAAGACGGTGATAGAAGACAGCACAGGTGAGTCCGAGATAAATAAAGTGTGCATTTTAGTGTTTCGTTTCAGGAAAGGTGTCAGAAGATGAGGCGGAAGACTGGAAAAAAGAAGATGGTGATAGAAGACAGCACAGGTGAGTCCGTGATAAATAAAGTGTTCATTTCAGTGTTTCGTTTCAGTAAAGGCAACTGAAGATGAGGCGGAAGGCTAGAAAAAAAAAGACGGTGATAGAAGACAGCACAGGTGAGTCCAAGATAAATAAAGTGTGCATTTCAGTGTTTTGTTTAAGGACAGGCGACAGAAGATGAGGCAGAAGACTGGAAAAAAGAAGACGGTGATAGAAGACAGCACAGGTGAGTCCGAGATAAATAAAGTGTGCATTTCAGTGTTTCGTTTCAGGATAGGCAACTGAAGATGAGGCGGAAGACTGGAAAAAAGAAGACGGTGATAGAAGACAGCACAGGTGAGTCCGAAGTAAATAAAGTGTGCATTTCAGTGTTTTGTTTCAGGAAAGGTGACAGAAGATGAGGCAAAAGACTGGAAAAAAGAAGACGGTGATCGAAGACAGCACAGGTGAGTCCGAAATAAATAACGTGTGCATTTCAGTGTTTCGTTTCAGGAAAGGTCACAGAAGATGAGACGGAAGACTGGAGGAAGACTGGAAAAAAGAAGACGTGATAGAAGACAGCACAGGTGAGTCAAGAGATACATAAACTTTGCATTTTAGTGTTTCGTTTCAGGAAAGGTGACAGAAGATGAGACGGGAAACTGAAAAAAGAAGACGGTTGTAAAAGACAGTACAGGTGAGTCCGACATAAATAAAGTGTGCATTTCAGTGTTTCATTTCAGGAGAGGCAACAGAAGATGAGGTGGAAGACTGGAAAAAAGAAGACGGTGATAGAAGACAACACAGGTGAGTCCGAGATAAATAAAGTGTGCATTTCAGTGTTTCATTTCAGGAAAGGTGACAGAAGATCAGGCGAAAGACTGGAAAAAAGAAGACGGTGATAGAAGACAGCACAGGTGAGTCCGAGATAAATAAAGTGTGCATTTCAGTGTTTCTTCTCAGGAAAGGTGACAGATTATGAATCAGAAAACTGGAAAAAACAGAAGACGGTGATAGAAGACAGCACAGGTGAGTCAAGAGATAAATAAAGTGTGCATTTTAGTGTTTCGTTTCAGGAAAGGTGACAGAAGATGAGGCAGAAGACTGGAAAAATAAAAGATGGTGATAGAAGACAGCACAGGTGAGTCCGAGATAAATAAAGTGTGCATTTCAGTTTTTCGTTTCAGGAAAGGTGACAGAAGATGAGACAGAAGACTATACAAAAAGAAGATGGTGATAGAAGACAGCATAGGTGAGTCCGAGATAAATAACATGTGCATTTCAGTGTTTCGTTTCAGGAGAGGTGACAGAAGATGAGGCAAAAGACTGGAAAAAAAAGACGTGATAGAAGAAAGCAGAGGTGAGTCAAGAGATACATAAAGTATGCATTTCAGTGTTTCGTTTCAGGAAAGGTGACAGAAGATGAGGCGGAAGACTGGAAAAAAGAAGATGGTGATACAAGACAGCATAGGTTAGTCTGAGATAAATAAAGTGTGCATTTCAGTGTTTCTTTTCAGGATAGGTGACAGATGATGAGGGAGAAGAGTGGAAAAAAAGAAGACGGTGAAGAAGACAGCACAGGTGAGTACGGGATAAATAAAGTGTGCATTTCAGTTTTTCGTTTCAGGAAAGGTGACAGAAGATGAGACGGGAAACTGAAAAAAGAAGACGGAGATAAAAGACAGCACAGGTGAGTCCGACATAAATAAAGTGTGCATTTCAGTGTTTCTTTTCAGGAAAGGTGACAGAAGAAGAGACGGAAGACTGGAAATAAGAAGACGGTGATAGAAGACAGCACAGGTGAGTCCGAGATACATAAAGTGTGCATTTCAGTGTTTCGTTTCAGGAGAGGCAACAGAAGATGAGGTGGAAGACTGGAAAAAAGAAGACGGTGTTAGAAGACAGCACAGGTGAGTCCAAGATAAATAACGTGTTCATTTCAGTGTTTCGTTTCAGAAAAGGTCACAGAAGATGAGGCGGAAGACTGGAGGAAGACTGGAAAAAAGAAGACGGTGATTGAAGACAGCACAGGTGAGTCCGAGATAAATAAAGTGTGCATTTCAGTGTTTCGTTTCAGGAAAGGTGACAGAAGATGAGGCGGAAGACTGGAAAAAAAGAAGACGGTGATAGAAGACAGCACAGGTGAGTCCGAGATAAATAAAGTGTGCAGTCTAGTGTTTCGTTTCAGGAGAGGTGACAGAAGATGAGGCGGGAAATTGGAATAGGACGTTGGTGATAGAGGACAGCACAGGTGAGTCTGAGATAAATACAGTGTGCATTTCAGTGTTTCGTTTTAGGAAAGGTGACAGAAGATGAGGCGGAAGACTGGAGGAAGACTGGAAAAAAGAAGACAGTGATAGAAGACAGCACAGGTGAGTCCAAGATAAATAAAGTGTGCATTTCAGTGTTTCGTTTCAGGAAAGGTGACTAAAGATGAGGCGAGAAACTGAAAAACGACATTGGTGATAGAAGACAGCACAGGTGAGTCCGAGATAAATAAAGTGTGCATTTCAGTGTTTCGTTTAAGGACCAGCGACAGAAGATGAGGCAGAAGACTGGAAAAAAGAAGACGGTGATAGAAGACAGCACAGGTGAGTCTGAGATAAATAAAGTGTGCATTTCAGTGTTTTGTTTTAGGAAACGTCACAGAAGATGAGGCGGAAGACTGGAAAAAAGAAGATGGTGATAGAAGACAGCACAGGTGAGTCCGAGATAAATAAAGTGTGCATTTCAGTGTTTCTTCTCAGGAAAGGTGACAGATTATGAATCAGAAAACTGGAAAAAACAGAAGACGGTGATAGAAGACAGCACAGGTGAGTCAAGAGATAAATAAAGTGTGCATTTTAGTGTTTCGTTTCAGGAAAGGTGACAGAAGATGAGGCAGAAGACTGGAAAAATAAAAGATGGTGATAGAAGACAGCACAGGTGAGTCCGAGATAAATAAAGTGTGCATTTCAGTTTTTCATTTCAGGAAAGGTGACAGAAGATGAGACAGAAGACTAGAAAAAAAGAAGATGGTGATAGAAGACAGCATAGGTGAGTCCGAGATAAATAACATGTGCATTTCAGTGTTTCGTTTCAGGAAAGGTGACAGAAGATGAGGCGGAAGACTGGAAAAAAGAAGATGGTGATACAAGACAGCATAGGTTAGTCTGAGATAAATAAAGTGTGCATTTCAGTGTTTCTTTTCAGGATAGGTGACAGATGATGAGGGAGAAGAGTGGAAAAAAAGAAGACGGTGAAGAAGACAGCACAGGTGAGTACGGGATAAATAAAGTGTGCATTTCAGTTTTTCGTTTCAGGAAAGGTGACAGAAGATAAGACGGGAAACTGAAAAAAGAAGACGGAGATAAAAGACAGCACAGGTGAGTCCGACATAAATAAAGTGTGCATTTCAGTGTTTCTTTTCAGGAAAGGTGACAGAAGAAGAGACGGAAGACTGGAAATAAGAAGACGGTGATAGAAGACAGCACAGGTGAGTCCGAGATACATAAAGTGTGCATTTCAGTGTTTCGTTTCAGGAGAGGCAACAGAAGATGAGGTGGAAGACTGGAAAAAAGAAGACGGTGTTAGAAGACAGCACAGGTGAGTCCAAGATAAATAACGTGTTCATTTCAGTGTTTCGTTTCAGAAAAGGTCACAGAAGATGAGGCGAAAGACTGGAGGAAGACTGGAAAAAAGAAGACGGTGATAGAAGACAGCACAGGTGAGTCCGAGATAAATAAAGTGTGCATTTCAGTGTTTCGTTTCAGGAAAGGTGACAGAAGATGAGGTGGAAGACTGGAAAAAAAGAAGACGGTGATAGAAGACAGCACAGGTGAGTCCGAGATAAATAAAGTGTGCAGTCTAGTGTTTCGTTTCAGGAGAGGTGACAGAAGATGAGGCGGGAAACTGGAATAGGACGTTGGTGATAGAGGACAGCACAGGTGAGTCTGAGATAAATACAGTGTGCATTTCAGTGTTTCGTTTTAGGAAAGGTGACAGAAGATGAGGCGGAAGACTGGAGGAAGACTGGAAAAAAGAAGGCAGTGATAGAAGACAGCACAGGTGAGTCCAAGATAAATAAAGTGTGCATTTCAGTGTTTCGTTTCAGGAAAGGTGACTAAAGATGAGGCGAGAAACTGAAAAACGACATTGGTGATAGAAGACAGCACAGGTGAGTCCGAGATAAATAAAGTGTGCATTTCAGTGTTTCGTTTAAGGACCAGCGACAGAAGATGAGGCAAAAGACTGGAAAAAAGAAGACGGTGATAGAAGACAGCACAGGTGAGTCCGAGATAAATAAAGTGTGCATTTCAGTGTTTTGTTTTAGGAAACGTCACAGAAGATGAGGCGGAAGACTGGAAAAAAGAAGATGGTGATAGAAGACAGCACAGGTGAGTCCGAGATAAATAAAGTGTGCATTTCAGTGTTTCGTTTCAGGAAAGGTAACAGAAGATGAGGCGGAAGACTGGAAAAAAGAAGACGATGATCGAAGACAGCACAGGTGAGTCCGAGATAAATAAAGTGTGCATTTCAGTTTTTCGTTTCAGGAAAGGTGACAGAAGATGAGGCGGAAGACTGGAAAAAAAGAAGACGGTGATAGAAGACAACACAGGTGAGTCCGAGATAAATAAAGTGTGCATTCTAGTGTTTCGTTTCCGGAGAGGCGACAGAAGATGAGGTGGAAGACTGGAAAAAAGAAGACGGTGATAGAAGACAGCACAGGTGGGTCCGAGATAAATAAAGTGTGCATTTCAGTGTTTCGTTTCAGGAAAGGCGACAGAAGATGAGGTGGAAGACCGGAAAAAAGAAGACGGTGATAGAAGACAGCACAGGTGAGTCCAAGATAAATAAAGTGTGCATTTCAGTGTTTCTTTTCAGGAAAGGTGACAGAAGATGAGGCGGAAGACTGGAGGAAGACTGGAAAAAAGAAGACAGTGATAGAAGACAGCACAGGTGAGTCCGAGATAAATAAAGTGTGCATTTCAGTGTTTTGTTTCAGGAAAGGTGACAGAAGATGAGGCTGGAAACTGAAAAACGACGTTGGTGATAGAAGACAGCACAGGTGAGTCCGAGATAAATAAAGTGTGCATTTCAGTGTTTCTTTTCAGGAAAGGTGACAGAAGATGAGGCGGGAAACTGAAAAACTACGTTGGTGATAAAAGACAGCACAGGTGAGTCCGAGATAAATAATGTGTGCATTTCAGTGTTTCGTTTTAGGAAACGTGACAGAAGATGAGGCAGAAGACTGGAAAAAAGAAGATGGTGATAAAAGACAGCACAGGTGAGTCTGAGATAAAAAAAAGTGTGCATTTTTGTGTTTTTTTTTTCAGGAGAGGCGACAGAAGATGAGGCAAAAGACTAGAAAAAAGAAAGACGGTGATAGAAGACAGCACAGGTGAGTCCAAGATAAATAAAGTGTGCATTTCAGTGTTTTGTTTCAGGAATTGTGACAGAAGATGAGGCGGAAGACTGGAAAAAAGAAAACGGTAATCGAAGACAGCACAGGTGAGCCCGAGATAAAGTGTGCATTTCAGTGTTTCGTTTCGGGAAAGGTGACAGAAGATGAGACGGAAGACTGGAAAAAAGAAGACGGTGATAGAAGAAAGCACAGGTGAGTCCGAGATAAATAAAGTGTGCATTTCAGTGTTTCGGGAACGGGAAGGCTCTATAGGACCCAGAGCCTTCCCTATCCTTTGGTAAGTATCTGGCTTTTTTTTTTAGATTCAATTCCCTTAGACTTTAAACAAGAGGGGAAAATAAACTGAAAAGATAAACAATTGTATCTATCCTCCTCCTCCTAAAATGACTTTTATAGACATCCCACCGTTTTTAGTTTTTTTATATTTAAATCTGCTTTTTAAGTTTTTTCTGTTTCACTGTCCTTGCTCAATACCACATTCATTAAAGTATGCCAGAGCTAAAATCTATGAACTATTGAACCTCCTTATCTCTCTTCTGTTCTCAGAAGCACAATTATGCCACTGGGGACAACTGCTACACGCTTTGCTACTAGCAAGATCTCTGAGCTACCAATTGTGTACTGGCATAATTACAATTCATTGCACCCCCAGCAAAAATGTGATGGATCTTTTCCAAGTTTACCCTGTTAACTTCTATGACCAGAGGGCCGATTTGCTAGCCAGGGATCGTGTAGGGAGTGTGGCCAACATGTCCTTGCCACATGGACTACTCCCACTCTCAACAAGTATTGCTACAACAACACCAGTTCTGTGTGGGGCCTGTATTGGATGGGAGGAAGAGTAAGAAACTAGGGCCCTTCACAGCACAGGCCCCTATACAGCTGCAATGGCTGCTCCCCCAGTAGTTATGCTTCTAGCTTTCCCTATATTGGAAATATGGCCCCTCTTTTGGATACAACTCTCCTCAGCTGTCCACCTTTTAGGGTTAAAATACGTTTGAAATGAGAAAAACCCACATACCACATATCAAAGGAGAGGGAAGACTCTAGGTCCTATAGAGCCCTCCCGTTCTCCTCATGGTGTCCTTATTCCCTCGGAGTCTCCCACACTTTAATTTCCTGCCTGTGGGAGGCTTCCGAAGTCTTCGGAAGCACTCGCACTCCTGAAGACCGGCGGCTCTATACTGCGCACGCAAGTGCGCTAGAGAGGGCGCTCGCACGTGCGCAGTATGGAGCAGCCCGTCTACGGGAGCCCGAATGCGTCTGAAGACTTTTGAAGCCCAGTGGAAGAGAGCAGAATACGACCAATTGGTCATAGACTGCTAATGTGGGAGCTAGCGGTGGAACTCGGGGACTGTGAGGAGAACAGGAAGTATCTTTAGGACCCAGAGCCTTCCGTCTCCTTGGGTAAGTATTTGCATTTTGTTTTTATTTTTGCTTCAGACTCCCTTTAGGCCTCTTTTCCACAAACTGTTGAGCCGTGTGCTCAGCAAGCAGTTGCCAGGCAGCAGTGAGCAGTTACCAGGCAGCAACAAGCAGTTACCAGGCAGCAGTGAGCAGTTGTGAGAGTTTAAGAGGCATTTCACTGCCTAGAAAAAGTTCGTGGAAAAGAGGCCTTAAATAGAACCCGAGGTGGGTTCTAAGAATCCAATTAGCATACCGAGGCTGGTTCTGCATACAATGACCAGCCTCTGTTGCTATACTGTTTCTCCCCAGACCCCCTCTGCGCTCTGCTGACCCCCATAAATTAAAATGCCGTGCTGGCGACATGCAGTGTGTCGCCAGCCAGCTGTTTATATGTGAAGTGTCAGTCTTCCGCTCCCCCGCCTCCTCCATAGCGCCGGTCCCCGCCCGAGTCCCTTCCCTCCAATCAGTGGGACGGTAAGGGACGTGGGCAGGGAACGGCGCTATGGAGGAGGCGGGAGAGTGGCAGACTGACACTTCACATGTAAACAGCCGTCGCCAGTACGGCGATTGATTTATGGGGCATAGCAGAGTGCAGGGGGAGACGTATAGTAACAGCGGCTAGGTATTATATGCAGACCCAGCCTCTGTATGCTAATTGGATTCTTAGAACCCACCTCAGGTTCTCTTTAAGGTACAGATCTACATAGATGCTAAAAAAAATACTTAAAGTGTGCTAATTGATTAGAGATGGCCCAAATCTCCGATTTACGTTTCACGAACTTCCGCGAACGGCAATAGACTTCAATGGGTAGGCGAACTTTGAAAACTAGAAACATTTATGCTGGCCACAAAAGTGATGGAAAAGATGTTTCAAGGGGTCTAACACCTGGAGGGGGGCATGGATGAGTGGGATAGACGCCAAAAGTTCCCTGGAAAAATCTGGATTTGACGCAAAGCAGCGTTTTAAGGGCAGAAATCACATTGCATGCTAAATTGCAGGCCTAAAGCGCTTTAAAACATCTTGCATGTGTATACATCACAATTCACATAACCTGATTAATATTAAGAAAACACAAGAATAATTCCTATCTAGAGTGTGTATATTATAAAATATAACCTTTATTAATATAATTGAAATAAAATCATATGCCTAATTGACTTAACTGAGGTAGGTTACAAAATCAATGATCAGATATTAACCACTTCAGGATTCTGCGTACGCTTAACTATGCCCCTAAATCCTGAAGTGGATTGCATGGAAACGGCTGCTCATTTGAGCGGCCGTTCCATGTCAGTTCACGGAGGGTGTCTCCGTGAACACCCTGCGAGCTGCCGATCGCGGCTCGCAGGGTAAATGTAAACACACGGGGAAGATCTTCCCCAGTGTTTACATGTATAAGGCGCTGCTGCGCAGCAGCGCCGAAGAGGAGATCGGCGATCCCCAGCCTCTGATTGGCCGGGGATCGCCGGCATCTGATAGGCTAAAGCCTATCTCATCAGGCGCAGGACGGAAATCCGTCCTGCGCCGCTCACAGGGGGAGGGAGAGGGAGGGAAGGAGGCCAGGAAGCGCTGCGGAGGGGGGCTTTGAAGAGCCCCCCCCGCAAGCGCAAGCAGCCGGCGGCGATCAGACCCCCCCAGCAGGACATCCCCCTAGTGGGGAAAAAAGGGGGGAAGTCTGATCGCCCTGGCTGCTAGCTGATCGGTGCTGCGGGCTGGAGAGCCCACGCAGCACCGATCAGCAAAAATACCCCTGGCACAGAAGTGGTTAATCATTTGTAAACATACATCTGATCAACCTATTCCTCACTAAGATTGCTAAAGTGCTATAACGAAACCCCCCACCACCAATCCGACATGTTTCAGCTCCCCATTTGGAGCCGTCGTCAGGGAATAAAGTGCTAAGGGCTAGGGTGCAAGGTGCATATCTTATAAATTAACAATCCTCACATATAGAAAACAATAAATGAGAGCTGTGCTCTCTAGCTCAGTCAGGCATCCCTGATCCCTGACTGAGCTAGAGAGCACAGCCAGGGCCGGCGCTACCATTAAGGCAAAGGAGGCAGCTGCCCCAGGGCCCCAGAGCTTGTAGGGGCCCCCAGTGGCTACAAGAGGAAAAAATTTTTTTTCAAATTGACCTTATAGTTTTTGAGAAAATCGATTTTAAAGTTTCAAAGGAAAAAAAAAACACATTTAAAAACCTGCCGACTTTAATGGTTAATAACAAATCCACCTTAAATGCTAAAAACTCTAAATTTGCAGGATATGTTAAGGAGATCATTGGGAATAAGAGGAAAAAACAATTTTTCAAAAAGACCTTATAGTTTGAGAAAATCGATTTTAAAGTTTAGAAGGAAAAAAGTATAGTTTTAAATGCGGTAAATGTCACTTTTAGTAGCAAACCTAACGGTAGTGTAATTTTACATGCATCAAACGAAACCGCAATGAATTTCCTGACGGGGTTTCCAGGGGGTCTATACGCAGCCGCAGCACTTTGGCCAGGGATCGCTATACAGCCGCAATATGGCTGTATGAAGATCCCTGGCATTTTTTCTATTTTCCCAATTTTTTTTACGTTTAGAGTGTGGGAATTTTTTTTTTTAAATTATGTGGGGTCCCCCCTCCTGAAACTTTTTTAACCCCTTGTCCCCCATGCAGGCTGGGATAGCCAGAATGTGGAGCTCCGACCGATTGGGACTTCACACCCTGACTATACCAGCTGCAAAAAAGGTCCCCTAATGCCGATTTTTGTTCCGGGGTATATGTTGGGGGGGCCCCCCAGGTTTATTTTGCCCTGGGGCCCCATTGTTGCTTAAACCGGCCCTGAGCACAGCTCTCATTTATTGTTTTCTATATGTGATGATTGTTAATTTATAAGATATGCACCTTGCACCCTAGCCCTTAGCACTTTATTCCCTGACGACGGCTCCAAATGGGGAGCTGAAACATGTCGGATTGGTGGTGGGGGGTTTCTTTATAGCACTTTAGCAATCTTAGTGAGGAATAGGTTGATCAGATGTATGTTTACAAATGATTAATATCTGATCATTGATTTTGTAACCTACCTCAGTTAGGTCAATTAGGCATATGATTTTATTTTAATTATATTAATAAAAGTTATATTTTATAATGTACACACTCTAGATAGGAATTATTCTTGGGTTTTCTTCATGTGTATACATCAATCAGGGAGTGTAATTAGAGTACTGCTTCACACTGACACACCAAACTCACTGTGTTAACGCACCGCAAACAGCTGTTTGTGTTGTGACGGTCGTGCTGGACTGGTGTGCACCATGGCCAGAGTGCAGGCCATGGTGGTTTTCAAGCCCAGTGCTTTAAAACATCTTGCATATGTATACATCAATCAGGGAGTGTAATTAGAGTACTGCTTCACACTGACACACCAAACTCACTGTGTAACGCACCACAAACAGCTGTTTGTGTTGTGATGGCCATGCTGGACTGGTGCACACCATGGCCAGAGTGCAGGCCGTGGTGGTTTTCAAGCCCCTATGGTCACTGGGCTGTGGTAGCTCAATGATAGAACAACAGCAGGGTAGATTGTTTTTTTACTATTCTGTCACAAGTGTCTGTTGTGCATGAGGTACCCGTCCTTAGATCCAATCTGTGTGGATGGTGTATCTCCTTGCTGAGTAACACAGGGGCAGATAGCTTACTCACAAAGAAAACTGCTTGTAGGTTCCAATGATTCTTTAATCCAGTTGAGAATGTACAGGATACAAGATATCTTTGAATTCTGTTTGAGTTATAGATTCCTTAGTAATCTTTGAGTTATCTTTGAGGTAAAATACAATAATTCTACAGCCCTACTGCTCATTGAGGCTGGAGTCTGAGAACAGGGAGTGGCTAGTGGGGCATACTATGTAACTAAAAAGTGCAGGTGGAGAAAGGGCATACCAATACACAGAAAATAAACAGGCTGTTGTGACAGCACAGGTATTACAATGTGCACCTGTCACACACACAGGTAGTAGTCACTGAATGTGCTGGGCCTGGCAGTGGCACACACAGTAGGAATTAGCAAGGCTGTCTAAGCAACACAACTGTCAGTGAGACGCACAGAAAAAAAAAAAAGCTCTCAAAAGAGCTGTTGTTGGGTGCTTTTTTAGCAATAAGCAAGGAGCAAGCTAACTAGCCTACAAGAGCCGAACTAAGCTTTCCCTATGAGAGACTGAGAGTCTGCAGCTTCTATCCCTTCACTAATTACTGCAGGCACACGAGTGAGTGAAAAGCCTGACGTTGCCTGCCTTTTATAAGGGGGGTGGGGCTCCAGGAGGGAGTGAAGCCTAATTGGCTACAATGTGCCTGCTGACTGTGATGTAGAGGGTCACAGTTGACCCTCATGATGCACTATGGGGGCGAACCGAACTTCCAGAAAAGTTTGCTGTTCTCCGCGATCGCGAACCACGGAAGTTCGCTGGGAACCGTTCGGGCCATCTCTATAATTGATATGCCCAACTGCTTAATTACTGCTTTGCTTATTTCATCATATTGGTTTTAATGCACTTGTTGAAGGAAAAAAAAAAAGATACTGAGTACAGCAGGTGATAATCTTGATATTTGCACTACAGTCATTTCTTGGAGGATTAGCTGTCTGGAGGAATTCCTTTTGTCAGATCTTGAACATTCCAACTCAGCTTTCAGACCTTTACATAATATAATATTATGTAAAAGATTGCTAGTTAAGTCCGTATGTTCAGGATTTGAGGAAGGGATTTTATTCCCAAAAGATAATCCTTCAAAATCTACTGTTAGAGCAAATCAAAAAGAACATCCTACAGTACTCAGCTTCCTTTTTGATATACTAAACTGGCAAATGTATTGAGATGCCTGCCTTGCACACACATGAACTTTAATGACATCAAATTCTTAATCCATAGGCTAAATAAGCTTAATATAGAGTTGGCCCACCCTTTGCAGCTTCCTTTCTTCTGGGCAGGCTTTCCACAAGGTTTAGGAGTGTGTTTATGGGAACTTCTCACCATTCTTTACATGAGCATTTGTGAGATCAGGCACTGCTGATGGATGATAAGGTATAGCTTGCAGTCTGGCCAGTGAAGTAGCTTGCTTTGTGCACCGTTGTGCAGTTGTGCTGTAACATCCTCAAACTTTTCCAAACAACTTGGGAGGAGGATGACATTGTCTTGGTATCCTGAAGCATGGAGTTAAGGAGCCACTGGAACTAATGGGCCAAGCTTAAAGTGAACTGAGCAGCATTTTTAGCCCCAGGGCATCTTAATAGCACATTAAAATGCATGCTAACAATCTTGCTCAATACTAAAAAAAATACACTCTACCTCTTCTTTTTATAGTTAAATGTTTGTTAGAGGCGTTTATTGCCCTTCCCTACTTCCCTAATTCCGCAGCCTGCCGTCCTCACTAAGAGCAGGCAGAGGGCTGCTGTAATTCGCAATGAACAAACCAAAGCTTTCAATAATAATAATAATAATAATTCCATCAGCGGGGCGGCGAGGATAGAACACTGTACTTCAAAAGGTTTCGAGAAGTCACACTTTATTAAATTTACACCTTCCCGTGGATAATTAAAGGCAGAGGGTAGGGTAGGGGGGAAATTGCAGCGCCTACAGCTATTAGAAACCAAGACAAACTGCAGAAAAGAGTTACTTGGATCCCAGCCAAGCACTGTTCTCCTGGCATCTGCCAAACCCAGACTTATCCATCGGATAGTCAGACAATAGCAGCATGATTTGTCTCTCAAAAGAACACATCTCCAGTGCTGTACAGTCTAGTGGGAGCGTGCTTTACACTGCAGCCCATGTTTTGCATTGCAGTTAGTGAAGCAAGGGCTGGTTCAGACGGACGTTTGGAGGCGTCGCGTTCGTTGACGTCGCGGCGGCAATGCGTTCGGGCTTTCAGCAGCGTTCGCATTGCGTTCGGATGCGGTCGCTTTTTTCTTCCACTAGGGGGACATTACACGTCGCAGTTAACCGCCCTTGGGAGCAACATGTAGCTTCCAGGGGCTCCTTGAACGCCAGTGAAAATCGGGACCTGATCACCGCGTTCGTGCAAACGCGCGTAAAAGCTTGGTACAAACTCTCCCATTCACTTGAATGGGAGCATTTAACGCCAAGCCCCGAACGCTGGCAGTAAACGCTCTGCAAGCGTCCGTCTGAACCAGCCCTAAGGATTGGAAGCAGCTGCTTGGTCACAGCAACCCATTCAATGAAACTCTCTACAAATTAAGATGATCTGAAGGCCATAGGAATTTGGGGTCTGTAACCATTGACTCTGTGGAAAGTGGGAAACTTTTGTGCAATGTGTGTGCGCCTCAGTCTGCACTGACCCCTCTCTGTGATTTTCCATGGCCTACCTCTTTGTGTCTGAGATGCTGTTGCTTTTAACTGCTTCCACTTTTGACGATGGAATATTTAGTAGTGAGGAAATTTTACAAATAGACTTATTGCACAGATGGCATCCTATCACGTTTCCACTCTAACAAATATCCTCCGTTCTTATCTTAGAACTGTGTTATGTTTGAGGTTATGCAGAATTCCATAGTTGTGGAGAAACTGTTAAGCTTTGTACTCACCGCCCGATGCTCTCGCGAAGTCCCCTTGACGACGGTCGTCAGCGATGCCTCTTCCTGTCGGCATCTTTCAAAACTTTTTTTGCTGTTATGGTGTGAAGTTATCACATACCTTAGGAGCACTGGCCCTTTAATTGCCATTGCCATCAGCTGGTAAAACAGTTGCATGCTGGGAGGGGGTCTTTTTTATCTATAATATATTCCTCCTCTTCCCTTTATTTACCCCTCCTTCTAATGACATAAGACAGTGCACTTCCTAGTATAGACCTCAGTGGGACTGTCTGAAGACTCTGGGAGGAGGACAGGTAGTGAATGCACAATTAGCAAGAGGAGAAAAAAGAGTGAGGGATGAAATTATGTCAGGATTAGCTTCATTCAAAGGTAACCAAAATGGAAACTGTCTAGAATAGGATTCTCTGCTTTTCCTTTATAAAATTCAAAGGAATCATAATGTGGACAGTGCAATACATGTGTTATGTAAGTCGGACTAGTATTTATCTACTTATATATGTGTTTTTTATTCCTAGGTTAGCATGGGTGTCACTTGTTCTTTAAGGCGCGCTGATAAAATAGCAAAGTAACAGGAGGTTACTCCCGCTATTTCTGTTAGTGAATCAACCCCTATGTTCTGTTTAGTCAAACAATTGCCACCTAATAGCTAGCAATTTTTTAGGCATCCAGTCAACTGCTTACATTCTCTAATGTTCTCCAACTTTAGTTATCTACGCCTATATGAGAGGCTACTGTCTCATGGCTCATCATTTGAACCCTAATGGCATATTTTTAGTTTCAAATCTTTTATTTAAAGTGGAAGAAAACCCTGACATAATATTCAATAAAAACATGTTTTCCTACTTTTTATATGCCATATGGTTATCATATTTGCATTTGTGCATAAGTATTATTATTCATTTAGAAATTACAAGTTCCCAAAAGTACAGTTTTTTTGCTTTGAGAGCTGACTTTGCATTTTATTCATAACTGGTTTTATTCAGTATGTATTGAAGGCAGAAATGCTTTGAGTGTCTGTCTGTGTCCAGGAGCTTCTGCACAGTCAGAGAATTTGTCACATTCCTCACTTGATACAATTAAGTAAACACAAGATAACATTATCTCCGCTTCAGATGCCTCCAGATTTCTCTGCACTGAACTTTGAAGTCCTGTGTGTAACCCTTTGAATGCTGTTCTAGTAAAAAAAAATGCTGGTTGTATTGGGTTTCATTCCGTTTTAAGACAGCAAATCAACACAGAATTGTTGCATCAAGGTGTAAACGTCACACAAAGTGAATAATAGTAATCAAAGTTAAAAAAAGTATCGTATAGCAGTGGTCAAGATATCTCATTAAATAGCCAGATATGTAAGTAAAAGTATAAACCATCAAGTAGCACACAGTGAGGTGTATGAAACAAAAAATATTTAAGCATCAGCCTTTATTTCTATCCCTCCAGTCCAGCCAAGGTTGCCAGATCCATTAAAATATAGGCATCTCTTTACCTGATACAGTATAAGTGATGGATTTGACCATGTAACCCACAGTTGAGTACGTCTTGATATCATGTGACTCATTTCAGTCTTTTGCTCTGTACAATCTCTAACTGCTGCACAGTGGCAGTAGATAACATGGCACAAAGATGTGAGTGCTGTTCAGTCACTGTAATCTTTTCTGTATTCTAAGAAACATAAATAAAATGCATCCTGCCATTACATTCTGGGCCTAATGATACCTATTAGCTTGCTTATTTTAGGGCATATAAATACGCAGGGTTTATTTTTACACACGTGCGTACAATGCTTTGATTTGAACATCACATCTGTTGTTTCTGTAATTTTCCATCTGCTGGAACGGTACACCAGGACTGTGCTGCGGCAACCTGATAATTATCTTTATTTTAAGTTTTGCCTGTTATTTAAAGCTGCGTTGTGTACAGGGTATGAGTCTTGCCTTTAATCCTGTCACATAGGCACCTACTCATTTACATCCCTGTAATTTCACTGGTGTGCTGACAAGTCTCTGCCTCTGTCCTGTCCACAATAGACATGAAAGAAAGCAGAACCGTCCCCTGTACATGAGTCTGTGGCTGGGTCACAAGCAGAGATGGATTAGGATGTAAAGGAGTCCTTGGCAAGGTAGTAGATTTGCCCCCCTGTGGTCCTTTTTGTAAGCTGAAATAAATAGAGGCCAGAGAAGGTGTTAGATGGGCCCCTTGACACCCACTAAGCCCCAGGCACCTGCCTAGGCTGTCAGGGGTCTCTGCTCGCTGTATGGGCAGGGGCATAGCTAAAGAGCTTCCAATTCGCTTCAGAATCAGCTTCAAGGTCCTATGTTTGGCATACAAAGCTATACACGAGTACTGCCCGACCTACATCTCTGATCTGGTCAGCAGATACACACCTTGCCGCCCACTTCGCTCCTCCAACAACCTCCTCCTAACCACCCCACACATCTCACACTCCCATGCTCGACTACAGGACTTCACTAGAGCTGCCCCCATCCTGTGGAACTCTCTCCCACTGCCCATCAGGCTTGCCCCCTCCTTCAACACCTTCAAAAAGCACTGAAAACTCCCTTCTTCAAGGAGGCCTACCCCACCTCGATGCTGCCCTAACTCTCTCTGCCGAGAACCTCTTCATACACCTCCTTCCTTTTGTGTCACCACCCCTCCCTCTAGATTGTAAGCCTTTGGCAGGGCCCTCTCCCCTTATGTATCATACTTGATTGTACACCCTACACAGAATATGTGAACTTGTATTATTAGCACTACCACTCCAATGTATGATATGGCATTGTATTACCTGTATTGTGGTGTGTATCTTATTGCTTTTTATTACTTGTAATCTTATGTATTATACAGCGCTGCGTAATATGTTGGCGCTATATAAATCCAATAAATAATAATAATAATAAGGAGCTATGGGCCCCAGTGCAAGTTTCACATTGGGGCCCCCAAAGCATTCTGTACATAACATTTGACACGGTGCAAGGACAACCACAGTGTCAGAGGTGCAAGAAAGGCATGGGGAACAATTTGTTAATGATTACTACTGTTCAAAGCATCCATAGAAATGATCATTACCAGCACAGGACCAGTAAAGAGCTAACACTGTGGTTGAAGAAGGGCCCCTTGGTGCCCCTCTAGCCCAAGGGCCCAGTTGCAGTCACAACCTCTGCATCCCCCTTTGCTACACCACTGTCTGTGGGTATCTCAGAACTGGGGATCAGTTAAAAATGGCGCCAGAGCCTACAGTGTAAAAATGGCGCCGCATTAATTTGCATTATAAAACGATATTTATTGTTTTATGAGTTAAAAAATGGCGCCGCACTAAAAACGATATTTATCATTTTATGACTTCCATAAAACTATAAATATCGTTTTGAAATGTAAGTCATAAAACGATAAATATCGTTTTGAAATGTGTTGAATATGGGTTTTGCTCCCAGTGTGTGTGTGTGTGTGTGTGTGTGTGTGTGTATACATACGTACATACATACATACACACATACACACTTACACACACACACACCTACATAAATACAAACACACACACACACACACCTACATAAATACATACACACACACACACATATATATATATACACACACACATACATACATACACACACACACACACACACATATACCTACATAAATACACACACACATATATATATACAAAGACACACACACACACACACTCACACATATATACACCCACACATACACATATATACACACACACATATATATACAGTATATATATATATATATATATATATATATATATATATATATATATATATACGCACACACACACATATACACACACACTCACACATATACACGCACACACACATATACACACACACACATACATATACACACACACACACACATGTCCAGGAAAGGAACTTTAAACTCTCAAAAACGAAAAATATTGTTTTTCGTAAAAACAAATATCATTTTTTGTAAAAACGATAAATACTGTTTTTAGTCAAAACGATAAATATCGGTTTTAAAAAAATATTGTGCGTAACCAGGTGCCATTATTTGGCTGGCACTATTTTTAACTGGGCGCCAGAACTGACTGCTTGGCCCTGTTCCTTTCTGCTTCTGAGGTGTCAACATCCAGCAATGCAGTGGATGCCAGTGTGGGGGCACATTGTGGGAGTCCGGATATTCCTCTCCTTAATACCCAATGACATTATATTCAATTCTGCTTTCTTATCCTTGTGTGAAGGAAATTCATCAAGACCACACTTAGGATCAAGTTAAGACGATTTATTGCTCATATGCGGAGACAAGATACAACTGTCCCTCTATTGGTTCTAGACATCATGACCCGTGCAGGAGGGCTGCTCACACAATATCACCTTTGAGGGTTCAGAGACTTGACTGTCTCTGCTGGCAATAACCTAACTTTGTATAGAGGTATATTTCCTGACTTAACTAAACCCCTTGGACCATGATTTGTTGTCTGAAAGACTGGGCTTGACCTTTATTACCACGTCCAAGAAGTAGGCTGGGTGTAGTGACTATTTTTAAAAGGGAAAAGGAAATAACATATCTTGAAGCCATGTCTACAAAGGGTGGGGCTAGTTTAGGTAAAACAGAGAAAGATTATTAAAACACATAAATGACTATAATACCAGATTAAATTTACTTTAACACCTTGCACTGTAAAATACTATCTTAGTGGTCCCCCTACCTAATGTTAATTATGTTATCCTCCTTCTGCGTCCTAGCGCCAACAGGGCTATTTGTAGGCACAGGCAAACTAGACAGATGTCTAAGGTGATGTCTCTAGGAGCGGGCACCACAAAACTGTTCTTAGCTATTCTTTATGGAATCCTTATACACAACTGCTTGTTCCAATAACAAAGGAATGGATGATAATTTTAAATAATTTTAACAAAAGACAGACGCTGACTTGCCTGGGGCACCAACATTGTCAGAAACAGCCCTGGACTCAATGGCATGCAAATAATTTTGTGATGATGCAGATGGTATGCTGAATTTCTTTATGCAGCCAATCTATGCTGCATTTGAAAGGTCTGTTTTCAGACGGCATAAATTAACATACACCTAGAATAACCATTGCATCAACTCATGTTGTCCATTCATTAGGATGTGTAAATACACACCCTGTTCTCCATTTATACATACTGCCTGCACCATGGCATTAACGTTAATCCGAACGTTGCCTGGCTCCGCTATACGTCTTGCTTATTTAAATAAACATCACACAAAAAATAAAGCTAATGAAGCAAATGCAAAATAAGAAGACACCTGTACAGGGCTGGGCCGAGGCAGAGGAGAGAGAGGCTCCAGCCTCAGGGCGCAGTGTAGGAGGGGGAGCACAACTTACTCCGCTATTATTCCCCTATTGTGTTTGAAGCAGAGAGAAATCAGAAAAGGGGATTCATGGCAGTTACTGCAAGCCAGATAACTAGAGATTAAGGTGTGGGGGAGTTGAGGACCCGGGGCGTCTCTTACTCTAATAGCAATCAGTGTGTGACAGCTGGGGTGGGAGGGAAGGAGGGGCGCACTTTGGTGTCTCAGCCTTGGGTGCTGGAGGACCTTGTCTCGGCTCTGCACCTGTAGAGAGAAAACATCTGCCCATTTCCACTTAATTCACATGCACTTTGCATTTTTATGGAAATCATGGTTGTTACTCATTCAATGTAATTTAGTGGCATTGCATTATCTCTGCATTCGTCTGCATTTGCAATTAGTTTTTAATGCAAGTCGATGGCAACAAAAATTACATTTTGTGTGTACATTAATTTTATTAGTATGCACAGAAATCGCAATCTGAAAATTTGCATAGAAGTGTGCACACAAAAATGCTCACAAGAGTTCATTAACCGGTCCCAGATCCTTGGGAGCTGTGGCTACAAATAGCAGGCGCTGCATAGCAGGCGGCTTTGGAGATGCTATCTTACTAGCTATTTTATCAGTGTACAAATTACCACTGCTAGTCGCTGATTGCAGCTGTTAACGTAGGAGCCTATGGCGGTGCGCAAAGTACTGCACTGCCTCGACACACAAATTATCTAATACTTCACTGGCCCTGCAGCATATCTAATACTTCTCTGGCCCTGCAGCATATCTAATACTTCTCTGGCCCTGCAGCATATCTAATACTTCTCTGGCCCTGCAGCATATCTAATACTTCACTGGCCCTGCAGCAGGATTCCCAGGTCTGTATAATGCCTGAAGAAGAAATTTAAAGTTTTGAAAGCTTGCAAGGAAATCTTGTAGTTAGTCATTAAAAGTATCACCTAAACAACTTTAGTTGGTATGTCTTAGAATAAGTATATAGCTACTAGGCCTTAGGCTGTCACAATAACGGGTGCTAGGCCTCGGCCCCTCTCAAGTCCCCTTCCTCCCCCGCCCATTTCACCACTGCTGCCACATCACAGCACGCACATGCCCGCCCACCGTGTGCCCACACGCCTGCCCTGTGTGCCGCGCATGTGCGCTGGCAAAAAACATGGACACAGTTACAGGGGAAGTAGGGGTTTTATTGTATAGGGTACTTTAAAGCAGGAGGATTAGCCATACTATGCCAGGAAAAAAACACATATATAAGTAGATAAATACTTGATCTACTTACATAACACATGTATTGTTCTGTCCATGTTTTGATTTCAGTAAATGTTATATAGTAAATGAAGAGAATTCTGTTCCTGGTGGGGGCCATGTTTTTTGCCCACAGTTTGAGGCTAAATCCTGATGTCATTTCTGTCCTTTACTTTTTTCTTTTCTCCTCCAATCGCTGAGTCACCTCAGCCTTGCTTGTAAACACAATAGAGCAGGGGATCGTGTTTCAGATAAGCAGCTGGCAGGGAAATAAAGGGAAGAGGAGGAATATATTATAGATAAAAAGAACCCCCATCATGCAACTGTTTGGCACTGACTACTAAAGGGCCAGTGCTCCTTAAAGAGACACTGAAGCGAAAAAAAAAATATGATATAATGAATTGGTTGTGTACTATGAATAATTACTAGAAGATTAGCAGAAAAGAAAATATTCTCATACTTTTATTTTCAGGTATATAGTGTTTCTTTTAACATTGCATCATTCTCTAATATGTGCAGATTACACAACACTAAGCTTTCAAAATGAGTCTTTCAGAGCAGTCTGTGAAGTAATGACTTCACCTCTAGCAGATAAAAAGAAAACAGTTCACTTACAGTTGAGATAATAAAAGTCATATAACAGCCCTCTCCATGACTAACTTAGTCGTAGAGATTAATGTTTTTTTTGCATAGAGATAACAACTGGAGTTTCTCAACTCTTCCTGCACTGGAAACAATTAGACTGATGTATCTGATCTTAATGTTTTATTTCTTAGCTGTACTACACATACAAATTATAATATCATAATTTTTTTTCCGTTTCAGTGTCTCTTTAAGTATGTGATAACTCCAAATCATAACAGCAGAAAAAGTTTTTAAAGTTTTGAATGCAGGATTAGCATCTTTATCACTTAATACACTCAGACCATTTGCTGTTGAATTTAGATTTTTATGGTGACACTCCCGCTTTAAAGGACACCTGTAAGGAGAAAAAAAAAAGTTTAACTTACCTGGGGCTTCTACAAGCCCCCTGCAGATGTCCTGTGCAGGCGGCGGGACAAAAAGATCCTTCGGTCCCCCGCCACAGCTCCCTTCCATTTTTGCATCCTTGTAGTTGCCTGCCATTGCGCCTGCACAGCCCGGGCCGCACATGTCTTTGCTCACATCGTCGGGAGCGCCCCGCACAGGCACAGTACAAGAAGTGGGAGACAGGAGGATTGTTTTGACCCGGCATGGGCACAGGACGTTTGCAGGGGCCGGTAGAAGCCCCAGGTAAGTTAAACTCTTTTTTTTTAACCTCCATACAGGTGTCCTTTAATGACTTATTTATCTGTGACTTGAGGAGAACTGCTTATCACAGCAGGGCGACACTTGCAAAAGCGATCATTCCATTTAATGTGTTTAGAAATGAGTCTATTAGACAGAAACTGAGAGTATGGTGGCCATGAAGCCCTCTGACAGTGTGCTGCTACTCAGGGATGGGTCTGTCTGTGCTATTTGTCACCCAGGTGCTACACGTGTCCTCTGAGCTCTGCTCTCATACTGACCTGCAGTGATGGGAGTAATACAGATCATTCTGCTGTGCTGTATTCGGCTTGTTTTGGGGGACCCATCTGGCTGCATTAAAGTGAACCCCTGCAAGTGTCTGATGAAGGATGGCTCTGGAGTCCTCAACCTGGCCCACCTGGAGAACATGGATGGCTTCCTGCTCAGGGACTGGAAGGTGCAGCGTGATGTGGAGGGGAAGAGAGTTGAACAGTCCGTCACCTTCAGCCCCTGCCAGCCCTTCAGTGAACCCAGGGCTCTTGTGAACTGCTCCCGAGTGGCTGTGTGTGTGGTCACCAGGTAAAGAAGGGCTAGGTTCGTATTAATGGTATGGTCTGCTGCTTTGGTATCCTCCTCTGAGCTGCTGTTCATTGCAATCTGCATAAAATGTATTAATGGTATGGTCTGCTGCTTTCTATCCTCCTCCGATCTGCTGTTCATTGCAATCTGCATAAAATCTGTCTATTAATTGCATTCACGTATACAAGATTTCGCACATGCTTCACACCTCCTCTGGAATCCTTTGTTACAACACATCTGTCGCTCCTCAACCTTTGATATCTTTAAAGAGGAACTTCAGCCCAAACAAACATACTGTCATTAAAGGAATACTGTAGGGGAGTCAGGGGAAAATGAGTTGATGTTACCCGGGGCTTCTAATGGTCCCCCGCGGGCATCCTGTGCCCGCGCAGCCACTCCCCAATGCTCCGGCCCCACCTCCGGTTCACTTCTGGAATTTCAGACTTTAAAGTCTGAAAACCACTGCACCTGTGTTGCCGTGTCCTCGCTTCCCCTGATGTCACCAGGAGCGCACGGCGGAGGCACAGACCATACTGGGTATGCGCAGTACGCTCCTGGTGCCATCAGCGGGAGTGAGGACACAGCAACGCCGGCACAGTGGTTTTCAGACTTTAAAGTCTGAAATTCCAGAAGTGAACCAGAGGCGGGGCAAGAGCATCGGTGAGTGGCTGCGCGGGCACAGGACGTCTGCGGGGGACCATTAGAAGCCCCAGGTAAGTTCAACTCATTTTCCCCCCGATCCCCCCTACAGTATTCCTTTAAGTTACATTAGTTATGTTAATTAGAATAGATAGGTAATATAATCTCTTACCCACCCTGTTTTAAAAGAACAGGCAAATGTTTGATTTCATGATGGCAGCCATCTTTTTGGTTGAAAGGAGGTGACAGGGAGCATGAGACACAGTTCCAACTGTCCTGTATGCTGATCACCCTCCCAGTTGCTAGGCAACGTGAATAACAACATAGGAAATCCCATCATGCTTTGCACAGCATCAGGGGAAAAAAGCCCGGGCTGTTTTCTTTGATGGGTGGAGCTTAGCTAAAAATGCAACTAAAAATGAGGCTTTGGTAAGAAAAACAAAGTTTTGATGCTGTGAAACTATTAAAGAAACACCAATCCGTTTCAGTTCTGCTGAGTAGATTTTTAGTCCGGAGGTTCACTTTAAACATGCTCTCAAAACTCTCTTTTTTCCGTCAAGCATACGCGCTCTACCTTAGTACAGTTTACCTATTGACCTCTGGCTAAGTTGTACTTCCTACCAGATAACCTTACACACACTGCCTCTAGGTATGAATATTGTAGGCTGCCCCACCCCTTGTAAGCTCACAAAGGCTGCGCTTTCTCACCCTTTTGTGTTTTGGATTTTATTACACATTTATTCATATTAATACTGTCACTGTTATTACTGATTCTGTTCTTTGTACTGATTCTGTATTTTTGTACCAACTCTGTATGTTGTATATTGGTGTACTGTATATCATTGTATTATTATGTACCCCACGTTTGTTTCTTACTTTGTACAGCGCCACAGAATATGTAAAAATAATAATAATAGGTTCACACTTGTGGACACCACAAACTTTTGGGTGGGAAAATATATTTATTGGTTTTTTTGTAAAAAATAGAACATGTGTGGTGAAGTTGCAGCTGTGATGGGCAGCTGGCTGTCCCAATGTCTTCTGTGCATGTAATGTGAACAAAAAATCGTACATTATGTGATTCACCCTGGACCACCCATTGATTAAAGCGGACATGAACTCAGGACTTTCTCTCTGCTCTTAGAAACAGCATAATAACCTTTAGTATCAAACATCTTTATTGAAAGTGAAGATAAACAGTACATACTTGTTGACGCTTAGCTACAGTCATAACAGTGGGGAACTGAAGTGAAGAGTGAATATCAATTGAGTAAACAATAGGATATGCAAAGTAGTATATAGAAAATACAATCCTAAAATAATACAAAATATCCAGTGCATCCATAAAGAAGAAGAAAGAAAGAAAAAAAGGCAGTGTCTGAGATAACGAAGAGAGTGTCAAATCCGAATACATAGGAGTAAATGAGAACCATACGTAGAACTGAGCCAAGGTTTCCCTATTTTAGAAAAGGTATTAAAGTTGTCCTGGATACAACTCGTAAGATATTCATTTTTGGCAAATAAAGTTAATTTTGGCCACAATTTGGTTCCAATCTAGTTCTTTAGAAAGCCATTTGGCTTCTAACTGATGATGCAAACTTAGCAAGTAATTTATTTTCCATTTGGGATAATGTATCAATTTTCGCATTAAGAAGTGCATTAACTGGACATGGGCTGATTTATTAAATAAAATATTAAAGGGGCACTACAGCAAAAAATTGTAAAATTTTAAATATGTGCAAACATATACAAATAAAAAGTACATTTTTTTCCAGGGAAAAATGAGCCATACATTATTTTTCTCCTATGTTGCTGTCACTTACAGTAGGTAGTAGAAATCTGACAGAAGTGACAGGTTTTGGACTAGTACATCTCTTTATAGGGGATTCTCAGGGATATAATTATTATCAAAAGCACTTAGTGAATGGCAGTTGCGCTGTCCAACTGCCAAAAAACTGTGTAGCGAGCAGGGAAGCTGGCCAGCATCATTGTTTAAATCCTTTTTAGGGAATATCTTTTTAAAGAATAACAGCCTTACTGAGAATCCCCTATGAAGAGATGGACTAGTCCGAAACCTGTCACTTCTGTCACATTTCTACTGCCTACTGTAAGTGACAGCATTATAGGAGAAACTTAATTTATGGCTCATTTTACTCTGGAAAAAATGTACTTCTTATTTGTATATGTCTGCACATATTTTAAATTTTACAATGTTTCGCTGTAGTGCCCCTTTAACCATTCTATACAATGTAGACCATATTGCCTTAACAATTGGGCAAGTCCATCAAGTATGCCAGAATTTACTTACATCTTGACATCCTCTGAAGCATCCAGGAAGTATAGAGGAACACTATTTAGATATTCTTAGAGGGTGAGGTAAGTGCGATGGAAGACTTTAATAGAAGTCTCTGTGTTATTTTAGAGTGTTATTGCATTATTATGCATTCCAAGCAAGCATAATAACCTTTAAAGAGACACTGAAGCGAAAAAAAAAATGATGATATTATGATTTGTATGTGTAGCACGGCTAAGAAATAAAACATTAAGATCAGATACATCAGTGTAATTGTTTCCAGTACAGGAAGAGTTGAGAAACTCCAGTTGTTATCTCTATGCAAACAAGCCATTAAGCTCTCCGACTAAAGGGGCCCATACACTCAGCCGATTTTCTGGCCGACCGATCAATCCCGATCGATCGATCGATTGATCGTTTGCAAATCGGTTGGCCAATGGACCGATCGATGGCCAATTTCGATCGATTTCGATGGATTTCCGTCGACCAGGCAGGATGGAAAATTTAGGTCGATCTGATGAGATTGCTTATCAGTTTGCACTGGCCTTAAAGAGACTCTGTAACATTAAAAAGATCCCCTGGGGGGTACTCACCTCGGGTGGGGGAAGCCTCCGGATCCTAATGAGGCTTCCCACGCCGTCCTCTGTCCCACGGGGGTCTCGCCGCAGCCCTCCGAACAGCCGGCGACTGTGCCGACTGTCAGTTCAATATTTACCTTTGCTGGCTCCAGCGGGGGCGCTGTGGCGACTTTCTGCACGGAAATAGACGGAAATACCCGATCTCCGTCGGGTCCGCTCTACTGCGCAGGCGCCGGAAACTTGCGCCTGCGCAGTAGAGCAGACCCGACGGTGATCGGGTATTTCCGCCTACTTCGGCGCCGAGAGGCATCAGAGCGCCTGCGCAGGAGCCAGGAAGGTAAATATTGCGTCACGGCTGTACGGAGGGCTACAGCGAGACCCCCGAGGGACGCAGGACGGCGTGGGAAGCCTCATTAGGATCCTGAGGCTTCCCCCACCCGAGGTGAGTACCCCCCAGGGGCCGTTTTGTCGTTACAGTTCCTCTTTAATGGAAATCTGATGGCAAAAAAATGCCATCAGATCGAATTTCAATAGATTTCAAACTGAAATCTATTGGAATTCTATCCTGGTAAAAAATGTTCTAAAAACGCATCAGATAGATCATCAGATGCATTTCTTATCTATCTGCTGCCAATCTGACGAGTGTATGGGCACCTTAAGTTAGTCGTGGAGAGGGCTGTTATCTGACTTTTATTATTATCTCAACTGTTCCTGGACTATTTACTTTTCCTCTGCTAGAGGAGAGGTCATTACTTCACAGACTGCTCTGAAAGACTCATTATGAATGCTGAGTGTTGTGTAATCTGCACATATTATAGAATGATGCAATGTTAGAAAAAACACTATATACCTGAAAATAAAAGTATGAGAATATTTTCTTTGCTGCTAATCTTCTAGTAATTATTCATAGTACACAACCAATTCACTATATCATATTTTTTTTTTCGCTTCAGTGTCTCTTTAAAGAAAAACATTTCTCTCTTACAGCTTACAGAACTTCTGCAATAAATCTGCAGTGTGTCCTACTTCCTGCTTTCATAGAAGCAGACATAGGGTTAACATCCTGTGTTGATATATCAGCTGTGTCTGCCGAGGACTGATGAATTTCTGTGCTGACACAGCTGAGAGATCAAATTACTCTTGTAATTACTAGAAGATGAGGGGGGATTAGACAGTCTCTTCTCTCTAATAACACACAGGGTGGATTTCCATGTTTTCCTTGTGTCCTCTGCAAGAGTTTAGGTCCACTTTAACATTGAGTGTGCTGCAGTTCATGTTTTGTGATGTGGATAAATGTGCTTGAACTATGCGCTTGCTATAAAACCTACAGTAAGCATAGTATGAGTATAATAAAGAAGAGAAGGCGGGGCTCTTCCGCTGTAATTTTAACGCCTGGTTAGAGAACAGATTTAGTCTCCATTCACAGTTATTAGCGGTTCTGAGGTCTGTATATGACTGTGTTTTACTGCCCTCTAAAACTGCACAGTATGTAAACTGTTGGACCAAACATACACTGGTTGGGGGGTCAGCGTGGTTTAGGGCACTTCAAGGAACACAAGACTCAGTTGTAGAAGCTCCCCTCGCTATTTGGACAGGGCATCAATCTGGCATTACTGCAGCTGTACAGCCTAAAAGCAACACATAGACAGCAATATGATGTATATTTATAGGATTTGTACAAATGTTTAGTTCTATGTGTGGTTAGGGACAAAAAACTATAGCTCTGCTACAAAACAACTAACATTATCTCCTGGCTTGCTTCTGCAGAGAGATAGAGACTGAAGGGAACTTTCTCCAATATGAAGGGTTCGGCCGCCACGAAGACAATGACTTTGCTTACAGCAATGAAAGTAAGACTCTAACAGTCACCTATAAAGGTAAGGACTCGGAACTATATCGCATATTGGGGGAAATCTATGCAAAGTATTTCTAGGTACAGATGTTTTCCTAGATTTGTATAGACATGGATTGTGTCTGTGTGTACGCTCTCTGAAAGCAGGTAACTTTGGCCTCCATGTTTGTCTGTAGTAACTTTTGACTATCGATCTCTGTCACCCAGTGCAGTTTCTAGGATAAATTTCACCAAGGGCGAGTGTCAAAAAATACGCCCCCCCCCCCCCCCAACAATCATGGTACTTTACGTGAGAGTCATAGGGCATCTTAATTATCCGATCCGTTGTGCTCGCTATCACCGCACTTCACCAAATGTCATTTGTGCTACTCACACACCTGTACCCACAGGTAATTCTCGTTGCAAAAACAAATTTCATGGTTGTCGTGAAAATTGCCGTAAAAAAATGCGTATTGGGTGTGGGCCTTTACAATTTTTAACTGGCTATACCACCTATACTGGGGGGGTATGGCCAGTAGAGTTCAGAAATAAAGCAAAACAGAGGTAGAGTTCAGAAATAAAGCAAGCACCTACTAAGCCAACACAGGAGATCACATAGCAGTTTTTCTAAGCAGGAATTAAGCAGGAACTAAACTAACTCACTTCCAGCTTCAAATCCATAGATCATACACAGAAGATTATATAGCAGAAAATGCCTGGTGCACACCATGCAATTTCCCGTCAGATTGACTGTCGAATCAATAATTTCTGACAGGTCCGATCTGATTTCTGATAATCTTTTTGATCGATTTTTTATCAATTCGATTGTCAATCTGACGGAAATTGCATGGTGTGTACCAGGCATTAGAGTACTACTTAGATCAGAGCAAAGAGGAGCGTCCCCCCTCTTCCCACTGAGTGGCCACAACGGGGGGAAAAGCGTCAGAGGTCAATGAAGCTAGTGGGGGGGAGGGAAAAATCACTGGAGCTAGTGTGGGGAGGGATGGAGAAGGTCACTTGGGATAGGGGGGGATGCAGAAGGTCACTAAAGCTAACGGGGGGAGGGAGGTCACTGGGGCTATGCCTTCACTTGGGATAGTGGGGGACACAGAAGGTCACTTGAGCTAGTGGGGGGAGGAAGGTCACTGGGGCTAGTGTGGCGAGGGAGAAGGTCACTTGGGATAGTGGGAGACACAGAAGGTCACTTGAGCTAGTTGGGGGAGAGGTCACTGGAGCTAGTGGGGGGGGGGAGAGGTCACTGGAGCTAGTGGGGGGAGGAAGAAGGTCACTGGGACTAGATGGGGAGGGAAGAGGTCAATGGGGCGATTGGGAGGTGGCAGAAGGTCACTGGGGCTAGTAGGGGGGGGGGAGAAGGTCACTGGGACTAGATGGGGAGGGAAGAGGTCAATAGGGCTATTGGGAGGTGGCAGAAGGTCACTGAGGCTACTGGGGGGCGGAGGAAGGTCACTGGGGCTAGTGGGAGGAGGGAGAAATTCACTGGAGATAGAGGGGGGAGGCAGAGGGTCACTGGGTCTAGTGGGGGAGGAGAGAGGAGATCACTGGAGCTACTGGGGGGGGGGGGAGAGGAGGTCACTAGGGCTACTGGGGGTAGGCAAAAGGCCACTGGAGATAATGGGGGGAGGGATGAGGTCACTGGGGCTAGCAGGGGCAGGAAGAAGTTCACTTGGGCTACCAGGGTGGAGGGAGAAGCAGGGGAGGGGGGGGCAGAAGGTCACTAGGGCTACTGGAGAGGGCAGAAGGCCACTGGAGCTTAAGGGGAAGAGGGAGGAGGTCACTGGAGCTAGTGAGGGGAGGGAGGAGGTCACTGGGGCTAGTGGGGGCAGGACAAAGGTCACTGGGGCTACTGGGTGGAGCAAGAAGGTCACCGGAGCTAGCGGGGGGGGTGGGAAAAGTCGTTGAAGACAGTGGGGGCAAGTAGATTTATACTTACTATTCTGGTTGCAGGTGTCCATTCCTCTACTGTCCTAAGGGGGCAAGGCTTCCTCCAGGCTGGTCTTCTTCCTGTCAGACAAGCACTCCTTAGTGTACAGGAGGCTGGGGTGACCTCTCCCCTGTGCAGGGGGGCGGGGCTTCCTCTGGACATGAGATGGGGCTTCCTCCAGGACCAGGACAGGTACACTTCCACCTTCCAGGCACTGCTGCTAAATCAGCTTCCATGGGCTACAGATGGCCTTTCCTGCATGTGGATGGCATGGCTCACATTAGCCAGTCATCCTATCATCCATATCCCATGTGGGGGCGGGGCTTCCGAGATTGGGGGCGGGGATTATGGCGGCTGGGAAAACTCTCCTAAGTGTTCCAGATCGGGACAGCTGCTTGTTGTCATGATGGACTGCGACCCCAGCAGAGCCTCAGCCCTCAGCTGCCTGACTGTTACTTCTCCTCCCCAGTCCCCCACGCTCAGCCAGGAACACATCAGCAGCAATCCGACTGCTTCAGTGCCCTGATGGCTGCTGCAATGCCCTACAGGAAGTCAGTGTCACCACGTGGTGATTACTTGATAGGGAGGAATCAGTCAAGAGAGAGGGGTGATCGCAGTACTGCTTTTCTTTCCTCTACAACTAGCGTCACCCTCTCTCTGTCAGTCTCATCCTTCTGTCTGCGCCCTCCTTCTCCTCAGTGCTGCACTGCGCCCCGTGCTGTGGCACTGGTCGCACGCCTGTAGAAACGGGCCTGCTGTCACCACTCTCCATGGGTCTCCCAACTCCCAGGCAGCTTGGGCTCCCCATCTTTATCAGCAACCAACCATGGGCCACTCTCCTTTGTCAGCAGACAATATTAGCCCAGGGGCGCCTCTAGCCATTTTGTCACTCCAGGCGAGAAAGCCTGTGGTGCCTCCCCCCCCTCCACGTGGCAGCCACTATGTCCCCCACCCCACCCTGGCACCCCCCATGTAAAATATAAATCAGAATGCGGCAGTGTTTCACCCAAAAATAATTGTAATGTGCCAGCGTTTCACCCGAAAATAATCGTAATGCAGCAGCGTTTCACCAGAAAATAATCATATTGCAGCAGCATTTCACCAGAAAATAATCATAATGCAGCAGCGTTTCACCAGAAAATACACTTACTGCAGCAGTGTTTCACCAAAAAATACACATAAGCAGGGCTCCACTTTCATGACGCACAAAGGAAGAAAGAAGGAAGCACAAAGGGGGACAAAAGGAGGCACAGGGGTACCAAATAAGACACACAGGGTGACATAGAGAGGCACAGGGGGACAGAAGGAGGCATGAGGGTCATAAGAAGTCACAAAGGAGGACAGAAGGAGGCACAAGGGAACAGAAGAAGGCACACTAGGGGACAAAAGAAGGCACAATGGGCAACAAAAGGAGGCACAATGGGGGACAGAATGAGACACAAAGGAGGACAGAAGGAGGTACAGGAGGACAGAAGGAGGTACACAGAGGGAAAGCGGGAGGTACAGGGGGACAGAAAAAGGGATGAGGGCCAGAATGAGGCACAAAAAAGGACAGAAGGAGGCACAGGGGGACTGAAGGAGGCACACAAGGGGTCAGAAGGAGGCACAAAGTGGAGCAGAAGGAGGCACAAAGGGAAGCATAAGGAGGCACAATGGGGGACAAAAGGAGGCACAGGAGGAAAGAAGGGGGGAGAGGGGAACTGAAGGAGGCACGCAGAGGACTGAAGGAGACACAAAGGGGGCAGAAGGAGGCACACAAGCGTGACAGAAGAAGGCAGAGGGGGGTGTAAGGAGGCACAGGGAGACAGGAGGCAGAGAGGGACAGACAGAGCCACAGGGAGACAGAAGAAGGCACAAAGGGGCACAGAAGGAGGCACATGGGGACTGAAGAAGTACATGGAGACAGAATGAGGCGCAAAGGGAGACAGAAGGAAACACATGAGGACAGAAGGAGGCAGAGTGGGACTGAAGGAGAAACGGAGGGGGGGGGGGGCAGAGGCAGCACAGGGGGGGGGGGGCAAAGAAAGGCACAAGGAGACATATGGAGGCACAGGGGGACAAGAGGGAGCCAGAGGAGGCACAGGGGCACTGAAGGAGGCACATGGAAACAGAAGGAGGCACAAAGGGAGACAGAAGGACAAACAGGGGGTCAGACGTGGCACAAGGGACTGAAGGAGACAGAAGGAGGCACAAAAGGGACAAAAGGAGGTACAAAGGGGGGAAAGGTTGTACAAAGAACAGAGGGACACAGTATCAGCTGAGCAGATGCAGCAGAAGCAAGTAATAAAACACCAATGGGGCGGGGCTTATTCAGAGTGAGTGGCTTCATCCAGGGGGCGTGGCTTAATCCAGCAATATGGCACCCCCAGGACCAATGGAACTCCAGGCAATGGCCTGTACTGCCTATGCCTAGAGGCTTCCTTGTATTAGCCCCTGGCCCTGTTGGTGTTCAACATGTGTCCAATTTCAGCATCTCAGCATATACTATTGGACCCGGAATATACCTCAGTTGGCATCACTGGCTGCCACATCTCTCTAAATTTCCACCACTGACCTTTATCTCTTGGTGACCCAAGTAGCCCCAAATCCCCTTGCCAGTCGGTCTTTTTCAGTGATCAGTGAGCAGGACAAAGCTGGGCCATACTAAAGCTATGAAAAAAAACTGGGGAACTAAAAGAAAGGTACACGTTTTTAGGAGCTGTTTAATGTTGGTGTCAAATTCAGGGGCCTAGAAACAACAGCACCATGTACTTGTCAAATGTAGCCCCTTCCCACCTTATGCCACCCCACCTCCCCAGGGGTCACTGGCAAAGATCAAAAAGTTGAGAACCACTGGACTAACTGATGTCAAGTAAATCACTTTTGAAATACCTGATCAAGAGTACATCCTGCACCATATTTATTTAAGTATTTATATAGCACCAACATATTACGCAGCGCTGTACACAGTATATTGTCTGGTCACTAACTGTACCTCAGAGGGGCTCACAATCTTATCCCTACCAGAGTCCTATGTCTATGTATGTAGAGGCATAGACTTCCATAACTGGAGGCTGCAATCTTTTACAAAGGTTTAGTCTGTTGTCCAACCTCCTGCAGTTAGAGCAGCACAAAGCCAAGTAGCAGCAGCCTTGACTAGAGAACCAGGTTTGATAGCTCCTCTGTTATTTCCGGTCACCTAAGCACATTTTTAAATTAGGGTTTTTAGCTACTAAAACCTATGCAAAAAAGGTAACATTTGTTTATTATGCTTACTAAGCTGTCAGATGGTGTATGTGTATGTAAATCTACGCCTCGTGTTGGATTGTTCTGCAGTGACCTGGGTTGCATGAAGCTAACATGGCAAAATGTGCTGCTTAGCAGGGGGACACAGGGTGCAGCTGATAGTGATCATTGTCAGCAAGCACTGCAGCGCACCCCTTAGAACCAATGGTGCTCCAAGCGATGGCCTTGAATGCCTCTTTGCCTGAAAACGGCCCTGTGCTGCTGTACCTACCCCATATCAATATATATAAATTCCAATACTGATGCGAGCTAAACAGTGGCCTTATGATTTCCTGGTTGATAGAAAAGAACAGGTTAGGCTTGGTAAGCATTAGTGATGGGTCGTTCGGGAACAAGCCGGCTCTAAGAGCCGGCTCTTTGCTGCGAACGACAAGAGCCGGTTCTCAGTTTTAAAAGAGCCGATGCCTCAGCCGCCCCACACAGCTCAGATTTGCTCTGTAATAAAGGGCGCTGAGGCATGCTGGGAGATGTAGTCCTCCTCTTGCAGCTTGTAGGAGTGTATGGGGCAGAGCAGTAGCAGGAGGGATTGCCCCAGTCAGAGAAGCAGTCTGGAGTTGTCAACTTGTCATGGAGACAGGGGCGGGGCTTTTACTCCGATTCTGAGGGGTGTCTAGTGATATTTAATGAAGAGCCGATTCAGAGTCATAAGAGCCGGCTCTTTAATGGGAGCTGATTCAGAAGAGCCGATTCTCTGAGAAGAGCCGGAATTCCCATCACTAGTAAGCATATCTCATACTCTCTGAGCCTCAGCAAAGGAGCTGTATAATTAACTTCATAAGTGTTAATCGTTGTTATACTGTCGGTGTTCACTGAGTTATTAACATGTCAGATTCCTTAACCACTTGCCGACCAGGGCTTTCTGCACTGATCGGTGCTACGTGGGCTCTCCAGCCTACAGCACCGATCACGAGTGAGCCTTGGCGATCAGACTACCCTCCTTTTTTCCCCACTAGGGGGATGTCCTGCTGGGGGGGTCTGATTGCCGCCGGCTTGCTGTCCTTTGCGGGGGGGGCTCTTCAAAGCCCCCCTCCACAGCGTTTTCGGCACTCCGTCCCTCTCCCTCCCCCTGTGAGCTTCAGCCTATCATATGCCGGCGATCCCTGGCCAATCAGAGGCCGGGGATCGCCGATCTGCCTTACGGCGCTGCTGCGCAGCAGCGCCGTATGATGTAAACAGCGGGGATTTCTTCCCCGCCTGTTTACATTTTGCCGGCGAGCCGCGATCGGCGGCTCTCCGGCTGTTCACGGAGACACCCTCCGTGAACTGACATGGAAAGGCCGCTCGATCGAGCGGCCATTTCCATGGTAACCTGCAGACGACCAGTTTACACCAATCGGCGTTAGCTGGTCGTCAAGAGGTTAAAGCAAACCTGTAACATGCCCCTAAAAGAAAAGATAGATACTTACCTAAGTAGAGCGAAGTCTCTTGATGGTCCAGCGGCTTCCTGATTATTATTATTATTATTTTTTATTTATATAGCGCCAACATCTTCCGTAGCGCTGTACATAGTACAAACAAATAATGGGGAACAAATATACATAAGAAATACAAGACACTGTACAGTCATGACATTGAATAGAATAAATACAGATACATACATACAGTGGTGTGAAAAACTATTTGCCCCTTCCTGATTTCTTATTCTTTTGCATGTTTGTCACACTTAAATGTTTCTGCTCATCAAAAACCATTAACTATTAGTCAAAGATAACATAATTGAACACAAAATGCAGTTTTAAATGATGGTTTTTATTTTTTAGTGAGAAAAAAAAACTCCAAATCTACATGGCCCTGTGTGAAAAAGTGATTGCCCCCCCTTGTTAAAAAATAACTTAACTGTGGTTTTTCACACCTGAGTTCAATTTCTGTAGTCACCCCCAGGCCTGATTACTGCCACACCTGATTCAATCAGGAAATAACTTAATTAGGAGCTATCTGACACAGAGAAGTAGACCAAAAGCACCTTAAAAGCTAGACATCATGCCAAGATCCAAAGAAATTCAGGAACAAATTAGAACAAAAGTACTGTAATTGAGATCTATCAGTCTGGTAAAGGATATAAAGCCATTTCTAAAGCTTTGGGACTCCAGCGAACCACAGTGAGAGCCATTATCCACAAATGGCAAAAACATGGAACAGTGATAAACCTTCCCAGGAGTGGCCAGCCGACCAAAATTACCCCAAGAGCGCAGAGAAAACTCATCCGAGAGGCCACAAAAGACCCCAGGACAACATCTAAAGAACCGCAGGCCTCACTTGCCTCAATTAAGGTCAGTGTTCACGACTCCACCATAAGAAAGAGACTGGGCAAAAACAGCCTGCATAGCAGATATACAAGGCGCAAACCACTTTTAAGCAAAAAGAACATTAAGGCTCGTCTCAATTTTGCTAAAAAACATCTCAATGATTGCCAAGACTTTTGGGAAAATACCTTGTGGACCAACGAGACAAAAGTTGAACTTTTTGGAAGGTGCGTGTCCCGTTACATCTGGCGTAGAAGTAACACATCATTTCAGCCAAAGAACATCATACCAACAGTAAAATATGGTGGTGGTAGTGTGATGGTCTGGGGTTGTTTTGCTGCTTTAGGACCTGGAAGGCTTGCTGTGATAGATAGAACCATGAATTCTCCTGTCTACCAAAAAATCCTGAAGGAGAATGTCCGGCCATCTGTTCGTCAACTCAAGCTGAAGCGATCTTGGGTGCTGCAGCAGGACAATGACACAAAACACACCAGCAAATCCACCTCTGAATGGCTGAAGAAAAACAAAATGAAGACTTTGGAGTGGCCTAGTCAAAGTCCTGACCTGAATCCTATTGTGATGTTGTGGCATGACCTTAAAAAGGTGGTTCATGCTAGAAAACCCTCAAATAAAGCTGAATTACAACAATTCTGCAAAGATGAGTGGGCCAAAATTCCTCCAGAGCGCTGTAAAAGACTCGTTGCAAGTTATCGCAAACGCTTGATTGCAGTTATTGCTGCTAAGGGTGGCCCAACCAGTTATTAGGTTCAGGGGGCAATTTCTTTTTCACACAGGGCCATGTAGGTTTTGAGGTTTTTTCCTCACTAAATAATAAAAACCATCATGTAAAACTGCATTTTGTGTTCAATTATGTTATCTTTGACTAATAGTTAATGGTTTTTGATGTGCAGAAACATTTAAGTGTGACAAACATGCAAAAGAATAAGAAATCAGGAAGGGGGCAAATAGTTTTTCACACCACTGTAGTTGATATGTAGTTGGTACATATACATATGTTAAAATTACAGCAGTATGAGAAACACTAGGAGGAGGTCCCTGCCCTTGCGAGCTTACAATCTAGAGGGTAGTGGGGAGGAAACAAAGGGGAAGGAAACACCAGGATTAGTGGGTGAGCCAGTGTGCCTTCAGTGCTGCCTATAGCAAATTATAGGCTTTTCTGAACAGGTGTGTTTTCAGAGTACGTTTGAAGGTTTCCAGACTCGTGGCATGACGAACCGGCTGAGGGAGAGAGTTCCAAAGGAGAGGGACCGCCCGTGAGAAGTCTTGGATGCGAGAGTGAGAGGAGGTGACTAGGCTGGAGGACAAAAGGGTCTCCTGTGAGGAACGGAGGGTCCGAGCGGGGAGGTATCTGGAGATTAAAGAGGAAATGTATGGAGGCGACAGCTTGTGTAGAGCTTTGTATGCAAGTGTGAGAAGTTTAAACTGGATCCTTTGGGCAACTGGTAACCAGTGGAGGGATTGGCAGAGAGGGGCTACCTCAGAGGATCTAGAAGAGAGGAGGATGAGACGGGCCGCAGAGTTTAGTAGGGATCGGAGAGGTGCCAGTCTGCTTTTTGGTAGACCACAGAGTAGGGTGTTGCAGTAGTCAAGACGGGAGATGATTAGGGCATGCACAAGCATTTTAGTTGCTTCTTGTGAAAGGAAGGGACGGATTCTGGAAATGTTTTTGAGATGGAAGTAGCAGGAGGTAGTTAAAGTGTTAATATGTGGTTTAAAGGAGAGCTCAGAGTCCAGAGTTACCCCTAGGCAACGAGCTTTGGGGGTTGATGCTATTGGGGTGTTCTCTACATTGATTGTGACAATGGGAGGTGGAACAGAAAGTGAAGGTGGAAATATCACAATCTCTGTTTTGCTCATATTGAGTTTAAGGAAGCGGGATGACATAAATGTAGATACAGCGGATAGACATTTGGGGACTTTTGATAGTAGTGTGGAGAGGTCTGGGGCAGAACAATAAATTTGGGTGTCATCAGCATAGAGGTGGTATTGAAACCCAAAAGAGCTTATTATCTGTCCCAGGCCATGGGTGTAAATGGAAAAGAGGAGGGGTCCAAGGACGGACCCTTGTGGTACTCCCACAGACAGTGGGCGTGGAGAGGAGTTGGTATTGGCATAGGAGACCATGAAAGAACGTCCAGACAGGTAAGAGTTGAGCCAGGAGTGTGCTAGGCCCTTGATTCCCAGTGTTGAGAGGGTCTGGAGAAGCAGGGTATGATCAACAGTGTCGAAGGCAGAGGACAGATCTAGGAGTATTAGTACCGAAAATCTGCCTTTGGCTTTAGCAACTAGGAGGTCATTGGCAACCTTAGTGAGAACGGTTTCCGTAGAGTGTTGAGGGCGGAAGCCAGACTGGAAGGGGTCCAACAGGGAATTAGCGGAGAGAAAGTTAGACAACTCTGCGTAAATGTGGCGTTCCAGCAGTTTGGAGGCAAAGGGAAGGAGAGAGACTGGGCGGTAGTTAGAAAGGGCAGTAGAGTCTAAAGAGGGTTTCTTGATTAGTGGTGTTATGATAGCTTGTTTAAATGAAGAAGGGAAAATGCCAGTTGAGATGGAAAGGTTAAACAGTGTTGTTAAAGCAGGAATGAGGGGGGAGGAGAGCTGGGGGATAAGATGAGAGGGAATAGGGTCTGAGGCGCATGTAGTAAGATGAGCTTTAGAGATTAGTGAAGAAAGACGCTGTTCAGTTAAGGCAGAGAAGATTGTTAGCAGGGAGGGGGTTTGAGTGGGTGAGTGGTTATGTCGAGAGGGATAGTTAATAGTAGGGGAGCTGCCGGGAGGAGAGGAAAAAGGAAGAGGTGATTGGACCGGTGAAGAGGGTTGCTTTTGAAAGCTGTTCTGTAGCGTTTCAATTTTGCTCACAAAATATGCTGCAAAGTCTTCTGCAGAAAAGCTTGTGGTTGTAGGGGGAGGCGGGGGGTGGAGAAGAGAGTTGAAGGTGTTAAAAAGTTGTTTAGGGTTATGGGATTGTGAAGAAATAAGTGTAGAGAAGTATGACTGCTTTGCAAGTGAGAGAGCGTCCCTGAGCTGGAGCAGCGTGTTTTTATAGTGGGCGAAGTCATCTGCATTGGAGCTTTTCCTCCACTGCCGTTCTGCTGCCCTGGACTGTCTTTTCAGTTGTTTGATGGGTTCAGTCAGCCAGGGCTGTCTGTTGATGCGGCGGGGGCTGAAGTTGGTGAGAGGGGCGGCTGTGTTCATGGCAGCAGAGACTGTGGTGGAGTAGTAGATGGATGCTGACTCGGGGTCAGTGTAGGATGACAGGGAGACCAGGGGTTTTAGAGAATCAGCTAGGGAGCAGAGGTTGAGGTTGCGATAATTCCTGCATAAGCGTGATGGCTGCACTACAGTAGCTGGAGGAGGCAGGGAGGGGCTGATTGTAAACGTTATGAGATTGTGATCTGAAAGGGGGAATAAAGAGTTATTAAATGTGGAAACGGGACAGAGCCGGGTAAAAACTAGGTCCAAAGTGTGGCCATCTTTGTGGGTGGAGGTTGAGGACCATTGGGAGAGGTCATAGGATGAGGTGAGTGAGAGGAATTTTGTGGTAGTGGAACAGTTAGTGTCTATGGGGATGTTAAAGTCCCCAATGATGATGGAAGGAATGTCAGTGGATAGAAAGTGGAGAAGCCATGTTGAAAAGTGGTCAATGAAGGTGGAGGCTGGTCCAGGAGGACGGTAGATGACAGCAACCTGGAAATGGTGAGGGGAGTAGATGCGGACAGCATGAGCCTCAAAGGAAGAGAAAGCATGAGAAGGTGCAGGTGCAAGCGGTGTAAAGGAGCAGTGTTCGGAAAGAAGAATTCCCACCCCACCCCCATGTTTGTCACCCGATCTAGGTGTGTGGCTAAACTTGAGGCCACCGTATGAAAGGGCAGCTGGAGACACAGTATCAGATGGGGTTAGCCATGTCTCAGTGAGCCCCAGGAAGGTGAAAGCATTAGTGATGAACAGATCATGGACGTGGGCTAGTTTGTTGACTACAGAGCGTGCATTCCAGAGAGCCCCAGATATGGGAGGGGGAGAGCTGGGAAGGCATCCATCCACAAGCCCACCGTTAGTGATGTCACGAACCACCATAGACTTCAGTGGGTAGGTGAATTCTAAGACCTACAGGGACTGTTTCTGGACACAAAAGAGATGGAAAAATTGTTTAAAGGGGCCTAAAACCTGGACCGTGGCATGCTGGAGTGGGATCCATGGCAAAAGTCCCACTAAAAATGATGTAGCTGACCCAGAGTCGTGTTTTAATCTCTGAAGGGCAAATCACATTACATTCCTAAAATTGAGGAGTAAAGTGTTTAAAAATGTCAGCGTAAGTACACATCGATCAGGTAGTGTAAGGGTTAGGCCTGGTTCCCACTGAGGCAGGGAACACACTTGTCTTTCAGTTTTCTGCGTGCGATTTTCTCCGCACGTTTTCTGCACACTAAATGTGTTTCTATTCAGAAAACTGCGCGCGTTTTTTTCACAGCAGCTAATGTAATTGATACAGAAAACTGACAAAATGTGCAGAATGCAAGGTCATTGATTAACATGAGTTCTCAGTTTTTCTGTGCAGAAAACACACACGAAAACAGTCAAGTGTGTCCCCTGCCTGACAGATGACACGCCACATTTACCGCACCGCAAACAACCGAAAAGAGCTTTAGTGATAATGCCAGGTCACAGAATTATTGTTTTTACTAGTTGACACCTCCAGGACATAAATGTTAGTCTTCTCGGCGGCAGTCTTTGTGTAGTGGTGGCAGTCGCCATACTTGTGCACACGTTCGTGTGAGTGCTAGCGATTGCGGTTTTCCAGCCCCTATGATCGGGTTGAGGTAGATCAATGACAAAGACAAAAATAAACACTTATATAGCCCTTTTCTTCTGGCAGACTCAAAGCGCCAGAGCTGCAGCCACTGGGACGCGCTCTATAGGCAGTAGCAGTGTTAGGGAGACTTGCCTAAGGTCTCCTGCTGAATAGGTGCTGGCTTACTGAACAGGCAGAGTCAAGATTCGAACCCTGGTCTCCAGTGCCAGAGGCAGAGCCCTTAACCATTACACTATCCAGCCACCCTGATGTTATGGAGTGCTCATATCAGAGGAGGATGAGAATGCTGCGGCAAGGTTCCTAGCAGAAGTGGTAGAACATGGTCTGTGCTGCTGTGTTAGCCAGTCAACTACTTCTGTTGCATTTTGTGAGTTCAAGGTATGTGGCCTCTGGACACTGGCCAATATGCTAGGGCCACAGGAAATCACAGCAGCATGTTATTACAATATAAAAAAAAAAAGAGAAAAACTCTGCCAGGGAGGAACGGATTGTCACTTCACGCAGGTCAGGTGACAGGTTTATGCTATGTACAACTATCACCTCCAACAGCATATTTGTGCACTGGACACACAGAACAGCAATACAATTGCAGGAAAAACAAGGGACCAGCCCTAAGAAGGGCTATTAGAGGTTCAGGACACTGTGGTAGTAGCAAGAATCTGCACTGAGGACAAAGAACACAGGCCTAACTAACGCTATCCCTGTCAGCTGCTCACTCTCCCTGATCTGCCTAGCACAGAAGCCAAACACAGAATGTAAAATGGCTGCTGTGCTGGCTTTCTGATCTGTGGGGGGCTGGGGGCGGTTCAGGTGGGAGGGATAGCTGATTGGCTGCCATGCGTCTGCTGTGCTGACTCTGGGGTGGGGGGTCAACGCGAAAAGCCAATATCTGCTGGGAACTGTCCGCCGGCTAACAGTTCAGGCCATATCTACCCACCATTGCTGTGCAGGGTCTGTGCAGGGTCCCTCTGAGCATACTCCACAAGAGCTTGTCAGATACGTTCACATGGCTGTGGTTACTCTGTGTATGGGTCTGGCCGTACTGCACATGCCTGCGTGAATATGGCTGCGCACTGCAGTAATCTAAAGCCGCTCCTTTATGCAACATTCATTACAAACTCTTGCATCTCTCGATAAAACAACATGAAAGTCTACATAACATACTCAGAACTAATGATGTAAGCTATGAGTAGCTATGAGTACGTAGCTACTCGTAATCGAAATTGAAATTAGATAATGCTGCCTGTTGCAGATTGGGAAGGAGGGGGTTAACTCACCTATGCTGCCGTATATAGCTAATGCGTTCCACCCGCAATCCCCGTAACGCCACTACTTCCTCCTTCAAACACGGAAAGAGGAAGTTGTGGCATTACATGGACTGCGAGAGGAACGCATTGGCTATAAGTGACTGCATAGGTGAGTTAACTAGCCGTCTGCCACGGGCAGCGCTGTCTAATATAAATTTCGATTACGAGTAGCTATGTACTCATAGCTGCTCATAGCTACATGGGCAGCACGGTGGTGTAGTAGTTAGCGCACTCACCTTGCAGTGCTGGGTCCCCAGTTGGAATCCCAGCCAGGTCAACATCTGCAAAAAGTCGGTGTGTTCTCCCTGTGTCTGTGTGGGTTTCCTCCAGGTACTCCGGTTTCCTCCCACACCCCCAAAACATACAGATAAGTTAATTAGCTTCCCCCTAAATTGGCCTATTAGTATATATGTAGACAGCGCTCCTCTTCTTACATCTCAACCTGCAGGATTAAAACCTGGACATAGTGCATTACTGTTAAACTTAACACACTGACACCCCAGTGCTTTATAGTGCTCCACACGTGCTCCACACTTAGTGCAACGATCCACACGACCCCTACAGAAATGCAGGCTCACCAGATGTAATCCACCTCGTTTTTCAGGTGGGTCTCTCACATGAATCAATAAGCCAACGAACTAGCAGCTTCAGATCTCCAAAAGAGTTTAATCCAGATTCCTCTTAAAATCACAATAAAAACAACAAGGCCAACATAGTGTAAAACCATAAAACAATAACTGCCAATGCCCTGCGCTAAGGTGCACTCACGTCATAGGAATGAATAGTGCGCATATCAGGCCTCCCGTAAGCCTTACGGTGTCACCCCCAGTGCGGATTCGGCGTCCCGTCTCCGCTATGGCGCTTCCTCTCGTATATAGGTTGTAACCTGCTCCCAGTGACGTCAGGCGCTCCAAGCTCCGCCTTATGCGTTTCGTCCGTCAAGGACTCATCAGAGGCTAAATTGGCCCTAGACTATGATACATGCACTACACGATATAGATATATGACTATTGTAGGGAATAGATTGTGAGCCCCTCTGAGGGACAGTTAGTGACAAGACAATATACTCTGTACAGTGCTGCAGGAGATGTCGACGCCATATAAATACTTAAATAAAGAAATAATACTCTGAGCTAACATCACTACTCAAAACTTCATATACGGTAATGGAACCTGATCAGAGTTCTCCTTTAAGCAAGCAAACATTCCATTCTAGGCGGGTTTACATCTCCACTGGAGGGAATATGGCCAGCGGAGTGAAAAAGAGGTCATCTGTGCCTTTATAATTCCTTCCCTCTTCCAAATGGAGGTTAAGATGCGATTATGAAGATTTTGGAAATGTTCATTGTGTTCCAAAACACAAAACAGTGTTCTTTTCTAATGTGATTAAGTAGTGAAGCTAGGTCAGTAGGATGCACAAAAAACCCAGCAGACTTTGTTAACTGACACATGTTCCCCAATAAAGGGGCTGGGGTTGCTGGAAAAGTGTCCGTCAAATAAAGGCGCCTGAAAAGGCTGATAGTAATATATCAGTGTTAAATACCAATATTTTACTATGGCCAAATCTAACCCTACTCTCACACAGAACCCTCCTAAATGCCTAACCCTTAACCCCCCCCCCCTCCCGAACACACTACTTACCTAATGCCTGGACCTAAAACCTCCTCCCCTCCCTGCACAAACAACCTACCTAACTCTTGCCCCCCGCACACACTACCTACCTAACGCCTAACCCTTAAAACTTACCCCTCCCTGCACAAACTACCTACCTAACACCTAAGCCTTAACCCCACCCCACCCCCCCCCCCCCCCCCGCACACGCTACCTACCTAATGAATAAACCTTAACACCCCCTCCCCCGCACATACTACCTATGTCAGTGATAGCTAACCCTGGAATTCCAGCTGTGGTGGAACTACAAGTCCCATGAGGCAATGCAACACTCTGACAGCTCTAAGCATAACTTGGGGAGGCAGAGGCATGATGGGATTTGTAGTTTTGTCACAGCTGGAGTGCCAAGGTTAGCCATCACTGACCTATGCAATGCCTAAACCTTAACCCCTCCCCCCACCACACATTACCTACTTAATGCCTAAACTTTAACTCCTCCCTTCCCCTGCACACACTACCTACCTAATGCCAAACCCTTAATCCCCTCCCCCTCACACACACACACACTACTTGTCTAAACCCCCCCACACTAGCTATCTAAGGGCCCGTTTCCACTAGTGCTGGTAGAGTGAAAAAAAACAAAACAACCCCACATATTCTCGTTTGTCACTTGAGGTGCCTAAAAATATCGGCATTTGGGTGCCTACAGTGCCCAATATATAGGGGGCGCCCAAAATTATGCTCTGGCACCCAAATAACGATATTTAACTCTGGCGGCACCCACAGTCTACTTGCTGCATGCGCCCTTTTTTTTTACTATTTTGGCTGGAAAAGGGGTGTGGCTGTGTTATGCTGTGGGTGTGGTCAGGGCAGCTTCTACTTTCTGCCCAAGACAAAACTAGACACACTGCTTAGAGCACAAAAAACACGCAGCACATTAAGTGAACAGCGGCAGGGATATAGCACAACTTATGGGACAAGCTTATAAACCAGGGCTGGTGTCATGTCATAATAGGTTGCCTGTCAGACTGGGCTATCTTGCTGGAAGAAGAGAGCAGCTGCTGAACTTGGAAGAGCTATTTCCCTAAGAACCACTGGGGACTGCATACAGAAGTGGTGCACGTGGGGGGTAAGGACAATAGCATGTGGAGGAGGGGCTGTGCATGTGGTGAGGCTGCCCATGAAAGGGTGGGGGGTAGTGTTGGGCGAACAGTGTTCGCCACTGTTCGGGTTCTGCAGAACATCACCCTGTTCGGGTGATGTTCGAGTTCGGCCAAACCGTTCGGCCACATGGCCGAACTAAGAGCGCATGGCCGAACGTTCCCCGAACGTTCGGCTAGCGCTGTGATTGGCCGAACGGGTCACGTGGTTCGGACCCGAACGCGCTCTGATTGGCCGAACGGTCACGTGGTTCGGGTAAATAAATACCCGAACCACGTCATATCTCCGCCATTTGTCTGTGGGTTTAGCTTTGGGTAGGCAGGCAGGGTAGTTCGCTCTCCAGCCACGCTAGCCAGGGTCCCCCCTAGTCATTGTGTGTCGCTGCTGGGAACAGTAGTACACCGCTCGCTCAGCCACACTATATATAGCATTGTGTTTACTGCCACTCTGTGTACACGGCTCAGCCAGACTATATAGCATTGTGTGTACTGCCACTGTGTACCTCGCTCAGCCACGCTATATATAGCATTGTGTTTAATGCCACTCTGTGTACACGGCTCAGCCAGACTATATAGCATTGTGTGTACTGCCACTGTGTACCTCGCTCAGCCACGCTATATATAGCATTGTGTTTACTGCCACTCTGTGTACACCGCTCAGCCAGGCTATATAGCATTGTGTGTACTGCCACTCTGTGTACACGGCTCAGCCAGACTATATAGCATTGTGTGTACTGCCACTCTGTGTACACCGCTCAGCCAGACTATATAGCATTGTGTGTACTGCCACTCTGTGTACACGGCTCAGCCAGACTATATAGCATTGTGTGTACTGCCACTCTGTGTACACCGCTCAGCCAGACTATATAGCATTGTTTACTGCCACTCTGTGTACACGGCTCAGCCAGACTATATAGCATTGTTTACTGCCACTCTGTGTACACCGCTCAGCCAGACTATATAGCATTGTGTGTACTGCCACTCTGTGTACACCGCTCAGCCAGACTATATAGCATTGCGTACTTTGCCAGTCAGTGTGTATATTGCTGGGATCTCAGTAGAAGAGTTGTATGATGAGGATGATGATCGGGACCATCTGTATGTGCCTCAGAGTCCGACCCCGGAAAACATGTTGTATCGTGTGTTTAGGTACTAAAATCTGCGTTCCCACTTCCCAGTACTGCCCGCAGTGCCCGGGTCCACGGATCCATATAATTTTTTGGGCAGCACTATCAAACTGTGGTACTATGAGTGAGTTGCCATGGTCCTTCTGTGCTGCCTGTCACACTCACCGTCTGTCTGCAGATGGATTGTTCAACACAGCTACGCCATCTGACATGTAGTCCTGGACCTTGACCATCTTCTCCAGGCGATTGGTGTTGGAGGACGTGGAACTGCCCGATTGCTGTTCTGTGGACTGCTGCATGGGTGTCAGAAAATGTTCCCACTCCAAGGACACTGCCAATACCATTCCCTTTTCGGCACTAGCAGCAGCTTGTGTTCTTTGCTGCCCTCCTGGTCCTCCTGGGTTTGCTGAAGTCAGTCTGTCGGCGTACAACTGGCTAGAGAAGGAGGAGGATGTCAATCTCCTCTCTAAAGTCTCCATCCTCAAGGGCCTGCTGGAATTGTTCCATTTTTGACCTGTCTGACACTTTCTTCAATCAGTTTTTTAACATTGTGTTTGTATAAACTGGGTATAAACCCAGTAATTGGTGATGTCCAGATTCCAGAATAATGAATAATAATGAATAGTGAATAATGCGCGGGCCGCGTTCAATGCAGTCTAGCATGAATTGAGCCATGTGTGCCAGAGAGTCCTGCCAGACTCCTCTGTCTTCATGTTCTTGTGAGCGTTGTGATTGTTGTGATGCACCATATTCGTCACCAGCATCACTTTCTTCCTCTTCTGCTGTCCATTCCCGCTAAATTGTGGAAGTGCAACGTGCACCGCTCTTTCCATCGGCAGTGGGGGCATCCAATTCCTGCTCCAACTCCAGCTGTTCCTCGTCCTGTTCTTTGTCATAGCTGGGACCAGCGTTTCCTGAGGCAGGTTGCCTGATGTTGGTATCATCACGCTGATCGTTTTCATCTTCAGAATCCCCCACTTGCATCATGCCAGCGGTTTCCATCTTCAACATTGATTTCTTCAGTAAACACAGCAGTGGTATTGTAATGCTGACTGTAGAGTTGTCACTGCTCAGTCACGCAACGTGGATTGCTCAAAATTTTGGAGGACTTGGCAGAGATCCAACATGGTGGCCCAATCAGATCCACAGAAGCTTGGTAGCTAGCTGCTGGAATGCGCCTCGGCACTGCGCAAAAGCGTGCTAGCATGTGCAGCGTAGAATTCCAGCGCGTAGGGAGGGACATCACCCAGCGAGCGATGGTGCGCTAGATTAAAGCGCTCCTGCATCTCTTGGTGAGTCCTTCAGAAGCGGTACTGGACTTTTAACAATGTTTTTTTTTTTTCCTTCAACAGAAGATCTGCCACGTTGGAGTGAGGAGGACGCCGCCGACCCCGACACCAAGCTGAACCCCGGCGAACTCCAAGCAGAGGATCTTCAGGAACCCTCAAGGCTTTGAGCAAGCTGAGGAGGATCAGCAGTCCCGACGAGACCTCTCCTCATATGCGACTGAGTGCAGTGGAGCTCCCCAGAACAACCTCTCAGTTGTCACTTTGTCACTGGTCACTTTGTCATTTTGTCACTTGTCACTTTGTCACTTGTCACTTGGTCATTTTGTCACTTTGTCATTTTGTCACTTTGTCACTGGTCACTTTGTCACTGGTCACTTGGTCACTTGTCACTTGGTCACTTGGTCACTTGTCCAGATGATCTCGGTACACCTCCTGCGATTCAAATTCCTGCACACATTGCTCTGGGATTTGGGTGTGATGAATGATGCATCTAACTGGCCACCGGAGGCAATTAAGGCCTTCAAAACATTGAAAGCAGCTTTCTGTTCCGCCCCCATTTTGCGTCATGTTGAGTTGTTGACGTCATGTTCATCCTCGGCCTCGCCTTGCATTTCAGTGCGAGGTGCATTTTCCACAGAAAAAGGTTGTGAATCCGGGCACAACATTTGTGGCTGTTCCATTGACCTTTCACAGGTAGAAGATTGTGGGGGTGGGAATAGCTCCTCCGAATAGCCCATTGTGTCCTGAAAACTACTCATTGCATTGCTTTGCGCACACATTTTTTTGTCCTCATGCAAGGCCTGAGTTGCACCTGAAAGCGTGGCCTTCTCCTCCTGCGCCTCCTCCTGTTCCATCACGTCTGCTGCTGCTGGGTTAGCGTTGACGCCCGGTCCCTGTTTATTGAACCTCTTATCTTTATTACATTTATGACTGCATGGCGGTAAAAAGCATGCTATCCGCACGCTTCTTGTCCTCATGCAAGGCCTGGGTTGTTGTGTCTCAAAAAGCATGGCCTTCTCCTCCTGCGCCTGCTACTGTTCCATCACGTGTGCTGCTGCTGCTGGGTTAGCGTTACCGGTCCCTTTTCCTGGAACCTCTTCTCTGTATTACATTTATGACTGCATGGCGACAAAAAGCATGTTACCTGTGCAAAGAAACATGACATTTTCCACATTTAAAGACAGTTTTTCCTTTGAAACTTTACAATCAATTTTCTCAAAAACTATAAGCTCTTTTCAAATATTTTTTTTCCTCTTGTACCCACTCCCAAGGTGCACATACCCTGCTAATTTGGGGTATGTAGCATGTAAGGAAGCTTTACAAAGCACGAAAGTTCGGGTCCCCATTGACTTCCATTATGTTCGGAGTTCGGCGCGAACACCCGAACATCGCGGCGATGTTCGGCGAACGTTCGCGAACCCGAACATCTAGGTGTTCGCCCAACACTAGTGGGGGGATGCTCAGGAGATAGTTGAGTTGCACCACATTTTCAGAAATCTCCCCACCTCCCCATGACAGCAGCTAGCAATGAAAGTAGACATCTTACATAATAATGTAATATCCAGTTAAAATATACCCGACCAGAGGCAACACTACCTAAGGTAAGCACAGACATACTGTATGCTCATTCCAGATCCACATACCTCTGTGTATTGTCCGTCCATCTCCTTGTTCTATGAAATCCCCGTAATCACTTCTTGAACATTTTGATTTTTGGCTAGAGTCAAATCTTCAGACAGGAAGAGGCAGGCTTGCTGTGTATTCCTCCTTATCACCATCCCATTCCCTCCTCTTTCCTGCCCCATTCAGTCCCGTCATGTAATATTATTATTATTATTTTTTATTTATATAGCGCCAACATCTTCCGTAGCACTGTACATAGTACAAACAAATAATGGGGAACAAATATACATAAGAAATACAAGACACTGTACAGTCATGACATTGAATAGAATAAATACAGATACATACATAGTTTATATGTAGTTGGTACATATACATATGTTAAAATTACAGCAGTATGAGAAACACTAGGAGGAGGTCCCTGCCCTTGCGAGCTTACAATCTATATTAGCCAAAAGTCAAATTATGGGGACCTGGGGAAACGAGAGGAAATAAATAATAATGCACAGAGGTATGTGGATCCTGCATGGACACACCTCATGCTTACCTTAGGTAGCTTTGCTTCTTGTCATACATACTTTAAAACTTTAAGGCAGTGCACTGCAATTTTTCATAATGTGCAGTTTTCTGTCAGTTTAACTTGCACACAGGAGCTCCCTGCTATTAATTTGCATTATCTCCTGCAGTCAGAGATAAAACAACAGTCTCTCATGGAGAGCGCAGTTCTGCACACTAATAGAGTCCCAAGAGAAAATGAAGCTAAACCTATTAACCCGTTAAAGAGGAGCTGTTAGCTTTACTATCTAAAAAAAACAAAAAAGCAACAACATATATATAAGTAGATAAATACTTACATATGTATTGCACTGTCCAGGTTTTGATTTCAGTGAGTTTTATACAGTAAATAAAGAGAAAACTGTTTCAGGCATTTACCATTTTGAAATTCCTGTGTCTGAAGCCAATCCTGATGTCATTGCCTCCCTTACTCTTGGAGGAGGGAGGCCAAAGCAAATACAGACAGTGTTTAGACACTCCCAACCAGCTCTGCAATAGAAAGTGCATTGTCATTGTGTGACTCTGCAGCTTCTCAGCATATATTCTTCTCTAGAAATATTGGCCAATCAGAGAGAGAACCAGAAATGTGGGAGGGCAAAACAGGAGGGAAAAGCAGCTTCAGCCACTTAGGCTGCATTAGTTAAGTCTGAGGGGAAAGTAAAGAAGCAAAAAAAGACAACCCAGCATGCCCTGCAACTTCCTTTGTGTAGCAATGAACCAAATAAGAGCCAGGTAAACTGTGGAATTATCTTTTATCGACAACAAACATAAGAGTGATTTTTAACTTTTGGATTGCCTGGTTAGCATCCTCATTTCTTAAAGAGACACTGAAGCGGAAAAAAAATTATGATATCATGAACTGGTAAGTGTAGTAGGGGTAATTACTAGAACATTGGTAGCAAAAAAAATATTCTCATATTTTTATTTTCAGTTATACAGCTTTTTTTTTATAACATTGCAACATTCTCTAATACTTGCAGTTTACACGTTAATCAGCATTCTAAAAGTTTTTGTAGAACAGGCAGTGAACTTTTGACCTGTCCTGAACTGTTTTCTGCAAAAGCAAAACACAATACAGCTGAGATAACCTAATCAGGAGTCAGAGCTCTCCATGACTTTCAAAGTCACAGAGCTCAATGGCTATTTGCATAGATAACAACTGGAGTTTCTTAACTCTTCCTGTACTGGAAATAAATATTAGACTTATGTCTTTGCTCCTAATGCTTTATTTCTTAGCTGTACTACACAACCAATTGATTATATCATATATATTTTTTCGCTTCAGTGTCTCTTTAACCACTTAAGCCTAACTGGACGAAAATTTTCGTCCAGTCAGGCTGCGCGCACTCCCGCGGGTCGCGCGCGCTCCTGCGGGCCCCCCCTTTCGCTGATCGGACCCCCCCCCCCCGGAGAAAAGCCGACAGCGTCTCTTCAGACGCTGCGGCTTTTCTAAACTCTGGTCTCCTTTCTTCTGCCTGGGAGCGAGATCGATCGCTCCCAGGACTTTTTGATTGTGGCCATCTTGTGGCCAAATAGCAAATTACACCAAAAACACACAGTATTAAATAAACACATTTAAATACATTAAAAAAAACCCTGTTTACCTCCCACACCAAAAAATACCCACATACAAGTTTAAATTAAAAAAAAATTACAATAATAAAAAACAAAAACAAAACATAAATAGTTACCTAAGGGTCTGAACTTTTTAAATATGCATGTCCAAGGAGTATATCAATATGATTTAATAAATTATGGGCTTCTAAATAGTGATGGACGCAAATTGAAAAAATGCACCTTTATTTTCCAATAAAATATTGTCGCCATACATTGTGATAGGGGCATAATTTTAACGGTGTAATACCCGGGACATATGGGCAAATACAATACGTGAGTTTTAATTATGGAGGCATTGTATTCTTTTAAAACTATAATGGCTGAAAACTGCGAAATAATGAATTTTTACTGTTTTTTTCTTATTCTTCCTGTTAAAATGCATTTACAGTAAAGTGGCTCTTAGCAAAATGTACCATCCACAGAAAGCCTAATTGGTGGCGGAAAAAACAAGATATAGATCAATTCATTGTGATGAGTAGTGATAAAGTTATTGGCAAATGAATGGGAGGTGAAAGTTGCTCGGATGTAAAAAAAATTTCAACCCTGTGGGCTTAAGTGGTTAATTACCAGATAAAAATAAAGAATTGATTTTTGATTTTAGTGTGGCTAATCAATTGGAGAAGATGGGAAGTTTTTAGTTTGATTTTAAAGGTATAGTTTTGCATGTAGAAATGAATCAGGTTCTTCATTGGCTATTTAAACCTGAACTAAAAAGATGAGGGCCTTAATCCAATTTTTCTCCACTTTTATAGGCTGTTTATTGTACATTGTGTGTCTACATCACGTATTCCTTTCTTTCTCCAGCCAGTTCTGAGAGCCCCATGAGAACCATTGTCCACTTTAACTGTAGTTCAGACACTTCGGTCACGTTTCCACCCACGATGAATAGCAGTGAAGTGCTGGAGATTTATGTACGGAGCCCCTGCATCTGTTTTGGCAAGTGCCAGGCAGAAGATGTGGGTCCCGGAACCATCCTTCTCATTATGTTTGCTGTGTCGCTGGCCACTTACCTCTTGTTTGGTGAGTAGATGTGGACCACAAGATGGTCACGTGGTCTCAGAACTATGAATGGTCTCTATTGCACTCACACATTCAGCATGGTAGAAATGAAAGAAAGGTCAGCATTCTTGCTGAGGTCCTGGATTAAATGCCCATTAAGGACACCATATCTACGTAGTTGGTATGTCCCCTCTGTATTTATAAAGGTTTGTTTGACGGACCTCTGTCTTCTTAATGTTACATAGGGTTTTATTATCTGAGGTTGATAAACACTGGAGATCATATGGTATAGATTTTTTTGAAGAATCCTATTAGATTGAAAAAGCCTTAAGTTGTTGCCTTCATTGTGTTAGAGCATAGTGTGCGCTCCTAAATTATGCGCACTACCTTTAAAGCACTGGCCACTCCTAGCACGAGATGTGAGGTAAGTTGACCACATAGGGGAACACAGGAACAGCCATTGGTTGTTCCTGTGTCCCACTATGTGGTCAGTGTATGTGAGGTTGATCTTGAGTGGGCCAAAATGCTGCCTGTCACGTAGCACATACAACATAGGGGCTTTCTGTAAGCCCCCCTGAACCACGTTTGGCACCAATAGCAGCGCTGTACTAGCCTACTGGGGGTTCTGGATTGAGCAATGGTCCTGTGTGCATATACTGTGACAAGATCATTGCCCAATCCAGAACAGCCAGTATGCTAGAGCAGCGCTGTAATTGGCACCAAAGGCAGTTCAGGTGGGCTTACAGAAAGCCCCTATGTTGTATTGAAACTCCGTAATTTAGGAGCGCACGCTACGCAGCACTACTGCGCATGGCGTGCAGTCAGGCAGTTTTAACTCTCGCTGCTTAATTTAAGTTGCACTGCTTTAGCAACACAGCTTAATGAATCAAGGCCATTGACAGTGACTAAAGGTGCGCACACACATCCAGTCTTGATTGGCCAATTTAACCACTTTCATTTACAGTAGTATGAGAGCTTACCTACACAATTTGTGTTCAAATCCATTACCCCTTATATTACAGTAAAGTGGTAAAGTTGGCCAATCAAGAATGAAGGGGGTTTAATCACTAAGACAAATAGCATGCCTTATCAGAGTTAACACATATTATCAGAGTTGACATACCTTATCAGAGTTGGTATGCCTTATAAGAGTATCACAGCGAGCGCTTCAAACTTATGTCTGCTAATTAGCAATGACGAGAGCTCCACTCGTCCTGCCCTGAGCTCCTGCGGGTCCAATCACTTTAACCAGTTAATGGCAACCTGACTTATTAAAACGTCCTGTTGCCGTTAACAGCGTCACACGCTCGCGCCGCCGCTCCGCATATGTGCACGCCACTCCCGCCACTATTTACTGTCGGGTTACCGCGATCTGGGATTGGGGAAGAGGACCGAGTGGTCCTCTACCCAATTGCAATGTGTGGAATGAATGGACGTGACTGCGAACAGCGGCCACGTCCATTCATAAAACAGGAAATAGTTACAGCATAGTTAAAAGTAAAAAAAAAAAAAAAAAGAAGTGAACACTTCTGTGACGAATCAACGTTTATTCGTCCTAAAAAAGTAGTTAGAGCCTTATAAAATATTCCCTGTCGCCACTATTAAAAAGTGACAGCAGAGGGAAAGACTTGGTTTACAAAAAGATCAGGGAAGCCAGGGGTTAACAGTTCCTCTCCCTGGTCAACTGTAGCAAATGCTCGTTACCTAGTTTCTCAGCACCTCCATGTGACCAAGGGTCCTGTGCATTCAGGGACCCCCAACCAGGCAGAAAGAGGGAAATCTCACACCTCCACTGCCTAACCCAGACTTGGTGGCTTCTCAGCTCCGTACATGAAAAGAGCAGCCACAGGAGGTCCTGCTAACATCCTGCAGAAGCCACTTAGAGACTACAGCTGGCTTTCTCAGTGACTAGTAGGAAACCTATCTGTGACCTCACAAATATGAAATCCATCTTTTGCCATAAAGATGGCTTTCCAAATAGGCAACGGCCTTAAGAACCCGCTTATTCTGAAATTCGGAACCAACCACACGATTGGATGTTTCTGAATTCAAGGTAAGCCCTGCCAAAGCAGAGATATGCATTTTGGGGTCACCGTTCACTCTAAACCCCCAAGTTTGGTATCAACGTTCTTGATAAATTCTGACAAACCTAAAAATGTTATTAGATTTAACACAACTTGTACGGTTTGCAGATGAGCACACTTATCATGATTCAGGTAAAATTTTGTCTCTATGAGAGGGGCAGAGATCTCCTATTCCAAAGAGGTGTGTGATCCACGCCCCCTAACCCCTCCTTGCTGGAGTGGGGGCTATAACCATACAGAGCCCAGAAAGCTCTGTGTCCTTTACCTTCAATCTGATGCCTAGTAACATCCTGGCAGCCCGCAGGGACACGGGCCAACCTCCATCTTTGAACTTTCTAACAAAGGCCTGTTGGCCGCATGGCAACCGCCATTTTGGGACTTTCGCCAAACACTTGCGATTGCCGCATGGACTACCAATAACCAGGGCCGTGCAGAGGGTCCTTAAGTGGGGGGTGCTCAAATTTAAAAAAGGGGCCTGGCAATGCCTTCCCCCCGCATGCCCCCCCCCCCCCCACCTCGTTTTTGGCTAGGGGGTATTGATTGTCATGCTGCTGAATGCAGATGATGGGTGCCATGTGGGTTCTGGGTGTAAGTACTGAGTGTCATGTGGGTTCTGGCTATCATTGGGTATCGAGTGCCATGCGGGTGTTGATTGCAAATACTTAGTGCCATGTAAAATCTGGGTGCATGTTCTGGATGTCATGTGGATGCTGGGTGCAGGTGCTGGATGTGACATGGCTGTGAATACTTGGCACCATGCCTGTACTGGGTGCAGGCTATGGGTGGGCTTTGGGCATCACATGGGTTTTGAATGCAGGTACTTTGGGTGCAGGTACGGGTTAAGTAGGTGCTTGGTGCAGATAGCGGGGGCCATGTGGAAGCTGTGTGCAGGTGTGAGTACTGGGTGCAATTTTAGGCCTGGGTGCAGATACTTGGGGCTTGATTCACTAACCGGCGCTAAGTGTTCGCAAGTTAGCAGTAAAGTCTGTATCAAGCTGCTTTGGGTACCAAGGTCTAGTTTGTATTGGGTGTATATTTGCAGTGGGTGCTATGCAGTATTGAGTGCTGAATGAGTAGCAGATGGTGATAAACAATAGTGGGTGCCATGGGAGTGCTAATTGGTACAGGGAGCCATGTGAATGTTGGACATGAGTGAGTAGGGAGTGCCATGTGTGGTCTGGATGTGTGACATTGGAGAGTACTGAGTCTCATATGGGTTCGGACCAAGGATGGGTACTGGGTGCTATTTGGGTGCTGGCCATGGATGGGTACGAGGTGCACATAATGGCTTTGGAACTTGGTGACGTGTGAGTAGTGTGCCATGTGGGTGTTGATTATGGGGGTATGTGGGTCTTAGGTGCAAATACTGAGTGCCAAGTGGGTACTGGGAGTGAGTACATGGTGACTTATGGGTGCTGGCTAGTAGGGTATTTGTTGTCATGTGGGTGCTAAAGGCAGATGCTAAATGCCATGTGGGTTCTGGATGCTGGCAGAGGGTGTCATGTGGATTCTGGCTGTATGGGTGTGTATCATTGTAGGTGTTGATTGCAGGTACTCAGTCCCTTGTGAGCTCTGGGTGCAAGTACTGGATGCCATATGTGAGTGCTTGGTGTGGGTGCTGGGCACCAAGTGGAGGCTTAGTGCAACTGGAACTACTGCAGATGAAACATGTGGGTGTTGTGTGCAGGTACTGGGTATCACATAGGTGCAAATACTTGGTGCCATGCCTGGGTGCTAGCTATGGTTGGGCATTGTGTCATGTGGGTTCTGAGTGCAGGTACTTTGGGTGCTAGTACTAGTTATGTGGGTGCAGATAGTGGGTGCCATGTGGAGGCTGTGTGCTGGTGTGAGTAGTGGGTGCCATGTTGGGGCTGGGTGCAAGTACTGTGCCATGTAGGTGTGAGTACTGGGTGCCAGCTATAGGGTGAAGGGGTGCAGGTATTGGGTGTCATGTGGCTGTTTGGTGCAAGTACTAAATGCCATATTGAGGCCGGATGTGAGTATTGGGTGCATGGTGCTCGGTGCAAGTACTGGGTGCTTGCTATAGTGGGGGTTACTGGTTGAGTGTAATGTATGTGGGAGCTGAATATTGGTGGGATTGTTGTGGGTGCAAGGGGTGGGAGATCACTGTAAGTACTGCTATGAATGGCATAGTTGCTGCTAGGGGAGGTAGAGGTCAGTGTGGTTGCTGGGGAAAGGGTAGGTCAGTGTGGTTGCTGGGGGGAGAAGTAACCGTGGGTGCTGTGGAAGGTAGAGGTCAGTATGGGTGCTGGAGGAAAGGGAGGTCACTGTGGGTCCATTGGGGGAGATCACTGTGGGTCTTGGGAGGTAGAGGTCATTGTGGGTGCAGGGGGTGGGAGGTCACTTTGGGTGCTGCTATGAATGGCATAGTTGCTGCTAAGGGGAGGTAGAGGTCAGTGTGGGTTCTGGGGGAAGGGTAGGCTATTGTGGGTGCTGTGGAAGGAAGAGATCAGTATGGGTGCTGGAGGAAGGGGAGGTCACTGTGGGTGCTGGGAGAAGTCTGTGTAGTTACCGGAGGAAAGAGTGGATGCTGGGTGTTGGGAGAGGCCACTGTGGGAGCTGGCAATGGGAGAGGTCACTGTAGGTGCTGCTTTTGGGATTGGATGTCCCTGTGGGTGCTGCAGGGGACAGGAAGGTAGCCACTGGGGAAGGGAAAAATCACTGTGGGTGCTGGGGGAGGGATAGGTCAGTATGGGTGCTGGGGTAGGCAGGATCACTGCTAGAACTGGGGAGGGAGAGGTCACTTTTTGGGTGCTAGGTGGAGGGAGAGGTCACTGTGGGTACTGGGGGAGGGAGAGGTCACTGTGGGTGCTGGGGGAGGGAGAGGTCACTGTGGGTGCTAGGTGGAGGAAGAAGTCACTGTGGATGCTAGGTGGAGGAAGAAGTCACTGTGGGTGCTGGGGAGGGAGAGGTCACTGTGGGTGCTGGGGAGGGAGAGGTCACTGTGGGTGCTAGATGGAGGGAAAGGTCACTGTGGGTGCTGGGTAGGGGAGAGGTCACTGTGGGTGAAAGGTGAAGGAAGATGTCACTGTGGGTACTAGGGAGGGAGAGGTCAGTATGGGTCCTAGGTGGTGGGAGAGGTCACTGTGATTCCTAGGTGAAGGGAGATGTTACTGTGGGTACTGGGGAGGGAGAGGTCAGTATGAGTCCTAGGTGGAGGGAGAGGTCACTGGGTACTAGGTGGAGGGAGAGGTCACGATGGGCACTGGGGAGGGAGAGGTCAATATGGGTCCTAGGTGGAGGGAGAGGTCACTGGGTACTAGGTGGAGGGAGAGGTCACTGGCTACTCGGTGGAGGGAGAGGTCAATATGGGTACTAGGTGGAGGGAGAGGTCACTATGGGTGCTGGGGGAGGGAGAGGTCAGTATGGGTCCTAGGTGGAGGGAGAGGTCACTGTGATTGCTAGGTGAAGGGAGATGTCACTGTGGGTACTGGGGAGGGAAAGGTCAGTATGGGTCCTAGGTGGAGGGAGAGGTCACTAAGTACTAGGTGGAGGGAGTGGTCACTATGGGTACTGGGGAGGGAGAGGTCAAGATGGGTCCTAGGTGGAGGGAGAGGTCACTGGGTACTAGGTGGAGGGAGAGGTCACTATGGGTCCTAGGTGGAGGGAGAGGTCACTGTGACTGCTGGGGGAGGGAGTGGTCACTGGGTACTAGGTGGAGGGAGAGGTCATTATGGGTACTGGGGAGGGAAAGGTCAATATGGGTACTAGGTGGAGGGAGAGGTCACTATGGGTCCTAGGTGGAGGGAGAGGTCAGTATGCCACACTAGGACTTCTGTCTGGGCCACTTCACTTGAAAGTGTCCCAGGCGGGGGCGGAGCTTCCCGCGGATGGGCGGGGCTTATCGCGGTCGGGGGCGGAGCTTATTTTGCGAGGCGAGAGGGGCTTTTTTTGGAAGATTTTAAAAAGGGGGGTGCCTGGGCACCCAGAGCACCCCCCTGTGCACGTGCCTGCCAATAACGGTATTTGAACTGTATATAATCAGACATCCTGTTCCTTTTCTTGCCTTCTCTCTGTCAATCAATCTGTTCTAAAATAAGCTGTGTGTATGTAGTTTAGAAATAAACTAACGATTTTATCGTTCAGTCTTGTGCCTGTTCTGGTCATCTGATTGCTGCTATAACGAATCTGCCCTCTGAAGAGTCAGTCATACTACCGCATTGTTTTATGATTTGCTTATGATTGTTGATTTGCTAGCTAGGTTGTAAATAACCGTTTCTTCCTTCTAGGATTAGCTAGTACCAGATTTCCTGTGCGAAATCGATAACTTTCGTTCCTCGATGGTAAATACAATTCGAGATTGCATCATATAGGGACCCAGCAACCTTTCTTTAACGTCACATTGCTCACAGTCTTTAAGCCGTCGGAAGTGACTATTCCCCGAACGGTGACTTGAGCGTGTTGAACGTGATTGGGCTGGCTACCGTATTATGATAGCGGGAGTCTCTTTCCTCCCTGAACTTGAGAGAGTGGTGGCAGTCTACTTTATTTACCCGATTTCCAGCGCGAAATCGATATTTTTAGTTTACCGATTGTATATACAATCAGAATTGTACATGTATGGGCACCTCCAACCAATCTTAACCGTTTACTACGCACACAGTGAATTTGCCTCCAGCAGTCTCTAGTGCATGAGACCTGCATGGCAACAGTGGCCTAGTAATACGGGATTGGTGGATGTTTGTCCCATTACATATTGTCGGCAGCTGCGCGACCAATCTTTATTGTCAGTCTGTTCACCGTACTTCCTGCGTATGCTAACGGGAGCAGATTAGACGGGATTGGCACGCTCTGTCCCCCTTTTCTTTCTTACCTCTGACGATCCAGCAACCGGTCTCGTTGTCCGTTTGCGCCCGTACTGCCTGCGTACGCTAACGGGAGCAGATCTCGACGGGATCGCGGGGCTGGATTGTCACATACTTCCTATTACGGGAGTGTTCACCAGCGTCATCTTGTGGCCAAAAAGTAAATTACACACACATTACAAAAAAAACCCAAAACAAAACAGAAAAATAACACCCATATTTCAAAATAATTATATTGTCGCCATACATTGTGATAGGGACATAATTTAAACGGTTTAATAATCGGGACAACTGGGAAAATACAATGTGTTGGTTTTATCTACAGGAGAACATTTAATTTTAAAACTATAATGGCCAGAAACTGAGAAATAATTAATTTTTTTCCATTATTTTCTTATTTTTTTCCAGTAAAAAAACATTTAGAATAAATCAGGCTGCCTGTCGAGTTTCCTGTCAAGTGACAGGCAGCCTATTGTGCCAATCATAGTGCGGGGATAATGTCCTTTGAAGTGATTTGACCCGCAGGTGCCCAGGGCAGGACGAGTGGAGCTCTTGTCAATGCCATTTAGCAGGCACAAGTTTGTAGCGCTTGTTACTACTCTGATAAGGCCTGTTAACTCTAAGGCATGTTAACTCTGATAAGGCGTGCTATTTTTCTTAGTGAATCAAGCCCAAGGTGTGTGACAGGCATTAGTGCTTGTACTACGGCAATTTCATGCATATACCCACAGCAAGATCTTTTCTCTTATACGTTCCTGGCAGCCTGGATTTACTGTAAAATGTTCTCGATGTTGCTGCTGTAGTGGGGAGATCTTGATTAAACCAGAAAGCCTGGACTGGATTGTGACACATTCTATATATTTCATATCCAATACATCATATTTCGATCGCAATGTCCCAGAGTACCAAATGGTATCCCTTTCCAGCTATCACTTTCCAGAGAACACAGATGTAATAAACTTTCTCTCATCACACATTTCCTGGCTTCCAAGCTCCCCTGCTGATGGGCCATAAATCAGAGGTTGACAAAACCTACTTGAAGGACCTTGTCCCATAAATAGTGTCTCCAAGACCCCAGGGGTGTTAACACTTCTAGACCTCTGTCAGAAGTTCAAAGAAGACCCTGTGTCCTCTGCACTCATCTGCTCTGGCAAGGCACAGACAACACTAGAACACTGAAAATGAATATTTCGTTATTTTTAGGGCCTGTTTCCACTTGTGCGGAAATCGGGCCAAATCCGCACTTTCCCCGCAGGCAAATCGCGCGGGGAAACTCTGGCATAGGGAGTAATAGAGCCGCCGGCCGAATCGCTTGCGCTAGCGATTCGGCCGGCTTTTTCATCCAAATCTGTGCGAATCCCATAGCCGTGCATGGCACGGCTCATGGGATTCGTCAGCGTAACCGCAGATCTGGAAGTGCCGCCACACTTCTCGCAGACGCGTGCAGCTGCAGTGGAAACAGGCCCTCAATGCTCTCCTAGGCTGTACGAACATGCCAAACACACCATTTTTTGACATATTATTAAGGCCAACCTGACACACCTTCCCAGGCAGATTGGACCTCCAGAACCATCCGATTATCATCGAATCAGGTGAAAATCGGTGCAGCCAAATGCATGCCCGATTGACAATGTAACCAATTTCAGGCCAGAATTGGATGCATGTATTGATCGGACATGCTGTGAGATGTCGGGCCGTCATGTTCAATCGGTTACACAGCGGTAATTGTGAGCGAAGTCAGGACAAGTGGCGAACCCGACAAAACCCCAGGTAATGTTCTTCTAGTGTATAACTGTACCCCGTGTGTGCATTATACATTACTTGTTCTGTGTCACCCACTGCGCGGTGCCAATCCATCTTTGGAATCTCCCACGTTTCTGTTATAGACCCGGTTGCATGTATACCGCTAATGGAAGAGGATGACTACATGTCACATCTGCTTAATCTGTGTATCAGGAGGGGGGAAGGGATAGTGGATACCTTTAGTTTTGGTTCTATGTCTGGTCCTTGTTACTACTTGCCTCCAGCCCAGGTTTCTCTATTGTTTATTTGTGGATGTTCAATACTTTCCCTCTTTAGGCAGTGGCAGTTTGGGTGGGGGAGGGGGGGGAGGGAAGGGGCCACAATGGCTGGCTAGCAGGGCCCATTTGGGTGATCAAAATCGATTTTTGTATGGCAAGCTTTAGATATTTTTGCCTACTTCAGGTGATAAAATTAAGACTAGTTCAGCAATGATAGGAACCAAATGTAAACATCACGAACAGGACTTATATATTCTAGCAAGCTCCTGTGTGGACAGATCACAGACAAATCATTCCAGCCCCCAACTTGTGTCTGACACAAGCAAGGAGAGGGGGAAGAGGCAGGAGGGAGAGAAACACTGTGTGCGATTCCTTATCTTAGTAGCTAAGCATTGCTGGAGACTAGAGCTTGTATTTTACAATTTAGACAAATGGGTCCTAAAAATTCCTATCACAGATAATCCTCCACAAGTCTGAGACTTCTCAATATGATCAATGTAAGACTAAGGAAGCAGGAGGAAATAAATTATATATAAAAGTACAAATTTTATTAATGACCAAAATACAAACACACATATATGTAAATCTATTTAAAATTGACCAGAACACACAGGTGGGCCACCACATGGTTCATCTTCATCGTCTTTTTTTAGGATTGGACCCGCAAGACACGAGAAACAAAGGGGGCACCCACAAACACAAAGAGAAAAAGGACAAACAGGGGCCACAGACCAAGCAGGGCAAATCTCACTAGGGGGATCACAGGGGATTTCTTTGGAGACGATGCAAAAGCAAATTATCAATATCTCAGACTTTGAATTAAATGAACATCATATTACCGTGCTCAGTCTTGGATTGGGCTTTTCAATTACAGCTGATCTGGATAAGTTTGAGTTGGTCAAGGATCTTCACTTATTTTGCAGACGTGTGGCTTTGAAAATACGCTATGCAAATACATCTGGAGAGGATCATTTCTCTCCATTGGTCAATAATACTCAGGATCAGCAGATCCTTAGAGATCTTATGGATCTACAGGCATTCTCCAGTGTCCCCCCTGATCCACCAAGTCCCTCTGTCTCAGGAGACTCTGTGATTGAACGACCCAATACAATGAAACTTAGACCTAAATCTAAATTCTTCCCAGCCTTGTCCTCGATATCAAGCTTACAGGTATTTGCACAATCTGTAATGAAGGATTTGGAACTTTTGCCCACAGGCAGGGGTTGCCCTTCTAACCTCACCCCTGATCAACGTAGGGCGTTACAGGACTTATCCTCAGCCCCAGATTTGGTGGTCAAATCCTCGGACAAGGGGGGCAATGTGGTTGTCATGAGTACATGCCAATATGAACGGATGTATTACAACATTTTGAACAATACTGAGTGGTATGAGAGGGTCTCGGCGTCGAGGATGCAAGCCAGCCATCAAAACTTTCAGGATATATTGGGAGATGCCTTGTCGATAGGCATTATTTCCAAAAGGATTTATCGTTTCTTGTGGAATCCCAATCCTAGAATTCCAACTTTTTATGCCCTCCCAAAGACACATAAGTCCACTACAGACCCCCCTGGACGCCCCATTATATCGGGGTGTGCCTCTTTGACTGAAAATGCAAGTCGATATGTGGATGCGCATTTACAGCCCCATGTGAGGGCATTACCTTCTTACGTACGTGATACGACTCATCTACTTACCATTTTAGATGATATTAGCATCCCTACTGGTGCCTGGCTTGTCACCCTTGACGTCGAGGCCCTCTATTCCAGTATCCCTCACACTGAGGGACTTGAGACGATCAGATCGGTTTTGACGACCCTTCCCATTGATGCCATTCCTCATAATATGTTTTTATTAAGGCTATTGGAGTTTATTCTCAAGAACAATTATTTTTTGTTTGACTCCTGGCATTTCCTACAGGTGCAGGGCACAGCGATGGGGACCACCTGTGCCCCGTCCTATGCATGCCTGTACCTGGGGGAATGGGAACGATGTATTTTTTCAGATGCGAACCTGAGTGATCTTTTGGGGCATGTACTTACCTGGCATCGTTATATCGATGATATATTTTTAATCTGGACAGGAACACAACAACAGATGTTTGATCTGGTCAATTTGCTAAATAATAATGTTTTCAACCTCAAATTTACCATGACTATGGATACTCACAGTATCCCGTTTTTGGACATTATGATTTCTGTGAACGACCAGGGAGTATTACAGACGGATCTTTATAGAAAACCCACAGCAGCTAACTCCTTGCTTCATGCAAGAAGTTTTCATCCCACACACCAGATACGAAGTATTCCTGTCGGGCAATATTTGAGAGCCCGACGGAACTGCTCTGATGACAGGAACTTCCATGCCCAAGCTAATGATTTACAGCAACGATTTAGGGCTCGCGGTTATCCCAAAAAATACCTAAAGAAAGCCTATCATCGAGCTTGCGATACCCCTAGATCTACTCTCCTATACAATCAATCATCGGGACAAAAGTCTCGAAATGAACTAGATAGGGGTCTTTCCTTCATTACCAAATACAATGATCATCACTTTCAGGTCCGCGCCCTACTTCAAAAACACTGGCATGTGCTCACGGGCGACCAGCGTGTTGCCCCCTTTGTTCCGAGGGAGCCCTCTGTTACCTACAGGCGGGCCACCACCATAGGTGATACCTTGACACGTAGCCACTACTCAGGTAGAGGCAAAACCAAATTATGTAATTGCACAGTTCTGGGCACTTACCCATGTCATTCCTGTAACCAATGCAGGTACATCTATGTCGGTAAACAGTGCCCCCTTGTGATGAGAGACGTTGTATTAACTACCAGACATTATGTTAACTGTGAGACGGAGGGGATCATTTATCTCCTCCTCTGCCCCTGTGGGGCCTTTTATGTGGGCAAGACTGGCAGATCCCTTAACAGACGTATTTATGAACACACTTATGGTATCCAGGAGGGACACCAGACACCTGTAGCCCGACACTTCGCAATTTGCCAGGGGGGTAACCCCAGGAAAATTCGATTCTTTGGCTTGGATAGGGTACACCGGGACCCACGGGGAGGGGACTGGGACGGGAGACTCCTCCAATGTGAGGCCTTCTGGATTTACAAACTTAAGGCCTTTCGGACACCGGGCCTTAATGAAGGTATTGATTTCGCCCCATTTCTGTGACAGCAGTGCTCTGGCTCATGGCCATATGTTCTCTATTTTTCATTATTTTTGTTCAATTTCTAAGGATGAATCTTCATATTTTCCTTTTGCTGTGCTTAAGCTGGCGGCCTTTTTGCGCCCGAACCGGGTCTTTTCCCGACCCTTATATATATTTTTGATTTAAAACCTTTTATGCCATCTAATTTAGATATGATCTTTGACACTTCCTTGATGGTGGTTGGTGGGTTGGCGTGGCCCCCCGTTGCTCCACTTTGTCCTTGGTCTCCTCTCGTTTGGTCCCCTATCGGCAGGACAACAGTTTATTTATCATTATTTCATTTTACTTTCGTATTCTATTTTTTTGCTTATGATTACTTAATTATATATAGCTATTAGGGATTTATTATTAATGGAAATATTTTTGCATTATTATATTATGTTTTTTTTCAATATGTAACTTTTTTCGATTACTTTGCTGATCCTGTGGGAGGTGGTAGCTATGCCCCCCCCCGGCGCGCCGCACTTGCTGGTGGTCCTGGATGTGGGGTGGGGTTGGTGGGGGATCGCTGTGCCCTGGGGGGGGTGCTCGGGGTCGGCCCAGTCTTTGGCTTGACATGGACCATATATTGGGCTAATGCCTGCTGGCCCGTGGCCTGCCTGTGGGCCTTCCCTGTCCTCCTCCCCCCGTGGCCCTTCCCTCCCCCCCTGCCCCGTTTCCTGTTGCCCCTGGGCACACTTGGCCGCGGCTATGGTGGCGCTCCGGCGGTGATGGCGACTGGGCGGCCCAGGGGACCCGCCTGCGGGACAGCCGGGCCACCCTTTCTCCTTACCATCGATCAGGGGGTGGGGTCTTAATAGTCCGTGCCCCTCAGCGTTCCCGGAGCCCTTTTGCGTCGGCCGCATTTCCATAGCGGCCCTGTTGGGGGTCTCTGTGGGTCGCGTACAGTCGTACGCATATACGCGTTCCCTCCTACTTGATCCGCTTGGCGGTTGCGGACGCGAAGGAAACGCTGTGCGTGCACTTGTACGCATATATGCGTTCCCTCCTTTGATCCGCATCACCGCATGCGGACGTGGGGGGAACGCCGTGCGTACATGCGGAGAATTGGATGCATCACGCCTCTGCCTCCACCTCTCACTCACCACCTGCATCCTGTGATGGTGGGGTGGGAGTGGTCATGGGGGGGCGTGGTAGCATCCTCTGGCCGCCCAGTGCCATTTTAGGCCGGCTCCTCTCTCCCACAGGCAGCAAAACTTCTGAGCCTGCCCTGATGATGCTGGTAATCTCACCAGTGAAACCGGTTGGCTTCTAAGGCTCTCTTTGTGACCAGACACACTTGTGGTGGCAGCACATGGGCTCCTGTGGATGTACTTTGCAGTGACCAGCTACTCAGATGAGTATACCTCAATGATATGCATTTCTACTGGTGACTTGAAAACAGCCTCCTATGGAGTAACCACTGTTTACCATATGATCATTGAAACAGCTTCCTAGGATGCACCTATATGCTGCTATATGCTGTTTGCTGGAATTTTGAGTTTGTCTATATCAAGTTGATGCTGCTGAAGGGAGGACCCTGGCGGACTGTTCCATGAATGAACTATATCAACTTTAATATCACACCATCTGTACCTGCATATGTCTGTGGTTTAAACACTTGCCTGTGAATCTGTCTCAGAATGTGCTTCTGATTGGGGCACTAACTCTGGTGAATTGCTTGTTGCTCCTGGGGCTTGCGGATGTGTCAGGCTTGCTGTGAATATAAATTTTTGTTTATTAGCCCGAAGTGTTTGCCACATACAGTGTGTGCCTATCAATCTACCTCTGTGCACCTGGCCATTGTTATAGCTCATAATTGAGACAGCTTGCCTGACCTGTGGACCTGCACATCAATTATTTTGTGATAACATATGCAGTAAGACCACCTATTGTGATGGATTGAATCTCTCTATCAGCCGTTATTCAGCCTTTTGATCCTGCAAATCACTGGAAATATTATAGCAACACAGCCGGAATCTGATACACCTGTGCTTTTTCTACTAGGATGTCTTTTCCCATTTAGGTCCTGGACACTTGGCCCTTAAAACCAATGAAACATTGCAGCAACACAGCCAGTATCTGATACACCTGTGCTTTTCTACTAGGAAGTCTTTTTCCATTTAGGTCCTGGACACTTGGCCCTTAAAACCAATGAAACATTGCAGCAACACAGCCAGTATCTGATACACCTGTGCTCTTCTACTAGGATGTTTTTTTTTTTTTTCCATTTAGGTCCTGGACACTTGGCCTTTAAAACCAATGATATATTTCTCTCCAAGGTCTTTTGTTTCAATGTTACCTGCTAGGAGTCGCTTCCCCCTTTTTTGCATTAAGATATTTGATGGATTGCGCACTATCAATATTTTTTTAGGGGATCCCCTACATTTTTCCATCTGGCCTAGACATGGTGGCCCACCTGTGTGTTCTGGTCAATTTTAAATAGATTTACATATATGTGTGTTTGTATTTTGGTCATTAATAAAATTTGTACTTTTATATATAATTTATTTCCTCCTGCTTCCTTAGTCTTACATTGCTTGTATTTTACAGACAGAAAGTTTTGAATCATAATAACACCATGTATTTGCTAATTAAAAAAGAAAACCGTAAGCTTCCTAGCTAGTAAGCCTTCTTCAGACTCTTTTCCTGTTGACTGACAATGTTAGAACATACAATCAGAAGGCGGTAGAGAGATTTTTTGCAAATATGTGTCATCCAGATACATTAATTACAAGGGATCTTGAAAGCATAGAGAGTTGTATGTCAGTGAGTGGGGGCACTCAGGGGGGCACAGTGATTGGGGGGGGGGGGGGGTAGTGCCACAGCATGCCCATAGGTAGAGCCGACACTGTCTGTAAGTTGCAAATAAATACTGCCAGTTTGACGTTGAATGTGTTTGGGTCCTCAGGTACCTGCGCTCTGCGCCCCATGCAGAGTCTAGAGGACAGTCAGGCCATCTCTGAACCCCGAATCTGGTGCTCAGCCTGCTGCCCGGTCAAGAAGCAGGCGGAAACCAGCCTGGCCGACAGTTACAGTGATCTGGACTCCCTGGAGTACTTCAAGGTGTAGCTGAGTGACAGAATTACACAAAATGTACATCACCAACCACTATCTCTAGAAGTACTGAATATACAGTCGTCCTGCAGTGTACTCAGTGTGGATTGGCCGGGGTTGGCCAACATGAGTCTTCATTGTCCTGCTTCTGGGGAAACAATCTCTACTTTTGAACCAAATCCCTGTGTTCCTCTTTGTTCCTCAGCTGCTTCTCTTTCAGGTCTTACTGTATGTACAGGTCTGTATAAATAAATGTATTCTACTATGAGGGCCATTATTTACTACTACTATGAGGGTACATTGTGTTCATCCTTTACATTATTGTATTGCTTATTAGAAAGTGTAGGGTGTTTTTTTTTTAGCATTCCTTATGTTACCACTGCAGCATGTTTTGCTCATAAATTCTTCATGGTCCTTCTAACTTGACTTGTTCTGACCTTTAAAGTGAACCGAGCAGCATGTTTAGCTGCCAGGGCATCTCACTAGCACAGTAAAATGCATGCTAACAATGTGGCTCATTACTAAAAAAAATCCATTCTACCTCTTCTTTTTACATTTAAATGTTTGTTAGAGGCTTCTATTACCCTACTTCCGCAGCCTGCCATCCACAGAAATAGTAGGCAGATAAGGACTGCTGTAATCAGCAGTAGCAATGAGCAAACAAAAGCTTTCATCAGCAGGGGGTGTGGGGAGATAGCATACTGGGATTCAAACAGTTTAGAGAAGTCACACTTGATTACCTTCACACCTTCCCCTGGATAAATAAGGGCAGAGGGAAGGGAGGAGGGGGAGTGGCAGCTCCTATTGGTATTAGAAACCAGGACAAACTGCAGGAAAAAAAGCTGCTTCAATGCCTTTAAAGGATACCCGAAGTGACATGATGAGATAGACATGTGTATGTACAGTGCCTAGCACACAAATAACTATGCTGTGTTCCTTTTTTCTTTCTCTGTCTGAAAGAGTTAAATATCAGGTATGTAAGTGGCTGACTCAGTCCTGACTCAGACAGGAAGTGACTACAGTGTGACCCTCACTGATAAGAAATTTCCCTTTTTACCTCTTTCTTGCACTCAGAAGCCATTTTCTGCTAGGACAGGGTTTTATAGTTGGAATTTCTTATCAGTGAGATCACACTGTAGTCACTTCCTGTCTGAGTCAGGACTGAGTCAACCACTTACAAACCTGATATTTAACTCTTTCAGGCAGAGAAAGAAAAAAAGGAACACAGCATAGTTATTTGTGTGCTAGGCACTGTACATACCCATGTCTAGCTCATGTCACGTCACTTCGGGTACCCTTTAATATTTTTGCACTAAAAGGCACCCTCCTTTCCTATTTTTTAATTTGTCTTTTAGGCTCGTCACTCTATGCGCTTTGCGGAGAGTTTGTGCCCTGCAAAACGGCAGGACAGCAGCAGCATAATGGAAATCGCAATAACATGTGTCCATTAGTGCGAACCGATTGTCTTAATAACCATTGTGGTCTGGCTGAAGGCTGTAGCTCTCCTGTCCCCCGTGCCAGAACAGCCCATTTATTGGATAGTGTAAGTAGTGCAGTTTTTTGCTCCCAGGCAATCTAAAGGCTGCCATACACTGGTCGATTGCCACCAGATTGATCCCTCTGTGATCGAATCTGATCAGAGGGATCTATTGGCTGCTTACACTGCAAACAGATTTTGAATCGATTTCACTAAGAAACCGATTCACAATCTGTGGAGCTGCCGCTGTAACTCCACCCCCCCCCCCCCCGCATACATTACCACATTACCTGATCCGGCCGGCGCAAGTCTCCCGGTCTTCGCTGCCTCTTCTCCGCTCTCTCTTCTTCTCCGCGTTGGGCTCCAGCTTCACTTTACTTCCTGTCGTGGGAAGATTTAAACAGTAGAGGGCGCTCTACTGTTTAAGCTTCCCCCTATAGGAAGTAAGTGAAGTCAGCCAGAGCCCAGCGTGGAGAAGGGACAGCAGGGACACGCGCCGGCGGAAAAGGTAATGTATTGCCGCTAGCGTCAGTCGTCGGACATTCGAACGCCGCTATCGACGCACTCCTGACCCGCTGGCAATTGAGCGAAATTTTCTGCGCGGACAGATCGATGGGAACGATTGATTTCAGACGGAAATCGATCGTTCGGTCAGCGTTTGCGCAACGATTTCACAGCAGATTCGATCACAGTGATAGAATCTGCTGTATATCGGCGGGAAATAGTATAAGTGTATGGGCCCCTTTAGACTGATTTATGTGCATGCTTTGTTCCCTAGAATGGTAAAACCAGACAGTGCCTCTGCAGGAATCCCAGGTTATGAGCATGAAGTGTTTGCTTGCTTGCTGACTGACTGGTATAGGTAGAGTAGGGACCCTTGCCGTAGCGGGGAGACCTCATCGCTGGTGTAAGAGTCTAGTGCACAATGTTTTGCAAGCTAGTGTCCCCTTTCTTCAACCGCATAATCTTGCAACCTAGTTGTTGTTAATGCTGCTAGTGTTCCAGCTTGATGTCAGTGTCATGAGTGCAGTGGGCTAGTGATTGTTTGTATCCAATATAGACCCAAGTGCAAACATCCAGCCTGCTATATTTTTTTTATGTTTGCACTTGTGTCAAAGTCGTTGGGAACCCAAGAAAATCACATACAATACTCAGTGCTATGCATTTTTAACTAACAAATTGTATAAAAAAAAAAAAAAAAAAAAAGCAAATAGAATAGCAGGGCTGCCAGGCAACTAGTGTTGTTTAAAAAGAATTAAATATGGCAGCCTCCATATACTTCTTTGTTCACTTGTCCTTTAAAGCGGACTTGAACTCAGAACTTCCTCTCTGATCTAAAAGAAGCGCAACATCATAATAACCTTTAAAGAAATACATTTCTTTGTTGCAGCAGATATAAATCCTACAATAAATTTGCAGTGCGACTACTTACAGCTTTCATGTATGGTTAACCTCCTGTGCTTTCAAATGAGCTTATCTGCCATGGCAGCCAGCTGACAAAGAGGAGAGACCAAATTACAATTTGGGATTAATTACACATGAGGGGGAATTAGACAGCTTAAACTCTCTAAATACATACAAGGTGCATTTCTCTGTGTTCTCCTTGTGTGCAAGAGTTCAGGCCCACTTTTAAGCGATTTGCCTTCTGGGCAATCAGGTATGGGAGGCAGCCAATCAGAAAAATATTGTGGAGTTCTGAGTCATTAAATCTACTTTCTGGTCTTTAAAGGTGAAAAAAAAAAAACCTCATTTCCGTTTGCTTGTCGTATGACTGCACTTATGAAATAAACCTGTCAGAAACAATTCTTTGCTTTTGAAGTGAAATCATCTTTGAATTGATTCTTCTGACAAGGAGTGAGGAAGCCGCTGCAGGGTCCACGCTGTGACATGGTTACACCCCAGCACTGGCGCCTCCAGGGACTGTACAGAGCGTCCACAGAGCACGTGCTGCAGGCTGGGAGCTATTTCAGGTGTCTCAGTTCTCCCAGGGGTGGGGTGTGTGATCAGTATGTTATCACCTGCCTTGTGACATCAGAAGGGCAGGTAATGCTAAATACAGGCTCCATCTGCCCATCCTCTGATGTTAGCTCGGCAAACATAATGGTTTACACTGAGGGTGCTGCTCTGCACAACAGATAAGAGCTGGGATTGGCATATGGTCACGCACCTCTGTGTAATGAGTTACTGCATATTTATATTGCGCTGACCTCTTCCACACTGAAGTGGATGAAACGGTCCTAGGCAAGATAGCAGTTTTTGCACACCACTGATGGTCACCTGGCTTTTCTAGACGTACAGAATACCAGCAAGCTCATGGTGACCCAGAACTCATTGGAGGGTGTGAGGGGCTACAATGGTCCTAAAAAGCTACTTACTAAAATACTAAGGAAAACAAAAGTTTGCTTTCTTAAAACAGAAAAAATTTGCGATAATTCAGGTTGCAGTTGAGAGACATAAAACATTAGGGGGACGGCAAGCTCGTGTCACAAGGTTGTCGTGCTGAAATCAAGAATCGGCCTGCGGTTTATCTCATGGCCAATCTGCTGCCAAAATCTACATGTATGGCTATCTTGACATCATTTACAGGAACAGCTGGGACAGAGCCTGCACATAAACTGAAAGGGAACTGAACACAAAGGTTCTGTGTAAATATACTATTTTTGTCGGCTTAAACAATCATGGTCATCTCAGGCAGAAATCTAGCAGGAATGCGGATGTCCCCCCAACATTCTTGACAACACCATTAGTGATCCAATTTCTTGGCTCACTAGTGACTAATGCTATTTTTATCCTTTTGTTGTCCCCTCCCACTTATCCTGTCTTTCTAGAACAGAACAGGCTTCTCTGCAGATAGCGGAGTATGTACAGGGATTGCTCCCCTTCATAGACACACAACACGTCGCTCGGCTGCTGCATTGTGACTCATCATTTTTCTTATCGATTCTTATAGAAGTAATCGAAAAATCGATCAGAAAATTGGTCTGAAAGCAGACCGGACCTGCCAGTATTGATTCAGCCGTCAATCTGACAGGAAATTGCATGGTGTGTACCAGGCATTAGACAGTAACGGTGGCCATACATCTGCAGATTTGGCAGCCCATCGACCATTAGATTCAATAATTGTTATTGAATTGGATGAAAATGAGTGCCAACAAAAGCATGTCCAATCAACGATGCCATCAATTCCAAGCCAAAATTGGTTGCATGTGTCGATCGGACATGCTGGAAAATCTCAGGCCAACATGCTTGTTTGGGGGCGTGGCGGTAACGGCATGTAATCGTAAACGGCCAACGCAACGGAAACCCCTGGCCACTGTCCCCCCCTATTGTAGATTTATCCCCATACCCAGTGCTTCTGTATTAATACTTTACCAGCCCAGTTTCCGCACTCCTCTTCCGGATTCGGGGGGGGGGGGGGGGGGGACGGGAGGAGGAGTACCTGTACATTTGGGGGATGCAGGCGGGGCAGCTGGGCAATGAGGCCGATTCCTGAATAATTTCATACTGAAATTGATCAGAAATCGGCCTGTGGTTTATAGTGGCCATCAAACTTTAAACCTTTTATTTTTAACTTTTATATACCAAGCCAAGGCTCTGGGATTCCCAGAAAGTCCTACTTAGGGCAGAAACCCACTAGGAGCAATTTCTAAGCGCTAGTGATTTGAAAAAGCTCTTGCTAATGCAATGATGTGGGGGATTTTTATAAATTCACATCGCTCAAGTGGGATCACACCATTAGCATTACATTGGCAAGAGTTTTCAAACCGCAAAGCGCTCAGAAAATCGCTCCTAGTGGGTTTCTGGCCTAAATAGTAGGGCTATAGGTGAAATTATCTATCTCATCAGTTTATTTTCACTTCAGTTTTGCTTTGAATGTGGAGAAGCTACAGTATTTGTGAGGAGAGTCTATACTATATTGCGGTCTCTACACACAGGTGCCCCGCTGATGTTTTCCCAGCTCATGTGACACATTCAGCTGTGCAATGCTGAACATCCTGTAGAGCTGAATGGCTACACTTCTGCCCACATCATTTGTTTATAGACAGATGCATATAGGATGAGGCAAGCTGACATCAGGCCGCTCATGTGCAGCGAGAAAACACGCGACCTTTGTGGAAGTGAAACTGAAAACTGACCTGATTATACAGGGCATACTAATTATGTGTATTCTCTCTTCTGCTTCTTCTTTTAGCATGATTTACCCATAATTGGTATTATTAAACCACAGCTCTAGGTTGGCAGGATAATGCACGCTGCACACTCACTGAGCTGTTTTACAGATTGCCCAGCAAGCTCATGGTGAACCAGAACTCCTAGCAGTGTGTGAGGGGCTACAAAGGACCGAAAACCCTCCTTAATAAAAAATGTTATGCAAACCAGAAATTTGCCTTCTTAAGCTGTGTACCCGACGCGATTTTCCTGACTGACGAACGGCGATACTTTGAGTGACCGCTTCTGCGATCTCGCTTCCTGGGTGCATCACACTGTCTTTCAGCGAAAATAGACAAAGCCTGTAATGACATGCTCTGTCTACAGGAGGATGGATATGGGGGAAGGGGGGGTTCTGAAGTATTTGAGCAGAGAAACGCTCCTCCTCGGCAGTGCAGCAGTAGTTATGTTTCAGAAGACTGCTGAAGGGCTTAGGAAACCTCCGCCTGCGTAGCTGCAGAGCTGGGGATGGTGCGCGGCCACGCAGTTGGGCGTGCAGAGCCCTAGCAGCGATTTTAAATAAACAGCTATCACCTGTCTGGATGGATGACGTCAGGACAGGTATTTCGCCCCACAACCCACATCATGCAAACAAAGCCGGTCATTACAAACTCTATTTTCACTGGAAGTAATCTTAAAATCAGAAGGTATTTGCGATTATTCTGGTTGAAGTGAGCATATGAAATTTCCCACAATGCATCACTAGTGAATATGCAAAGCATCCCTTTGTTGTCCCTGAATGCTAAACTCACCTCCAGAACTGCTGGAATGCATTGATGTGTCTGTACAATGAACAAGCTGACACATAATTGCATGCCAACGGTTCTGGTCAACAAAGGGACGGTTTGCATATTCAGCAGTGACGCACTGTGGGATACCTCATAGACTTACTCCAAGCTGAACAATCGCCAATACCTTCTGTTTAAAGAAGGCAACATTCTGTTTTGTGAGCTCTGTTCTGAAGCTGGCCATACGTGGGTCGATTTTTCCATCAGATTCGATCAGAGATTGAATTGGTTTTTAATATACTGCCCTCAGCATAACTGGCTTATCACCTTCTTACTGATTTTGTAGTTTATCAATCATGACTTGGCACTACGATTAATTTTCATTTAATGGTGGAGGAGCTATGGGGGATTGATTAACTACTTACTGCACCAGGTAGGGTATAATCACGGCCTGGAAAAACTACTTGAAGTCCCAGGGCTGTGAATACACGTCTTCATCGATAGAATACTATAGTACACCATTAATAAACAGAGGAGACAGACAAGAATTGCATTAACCAAAGAAATCTTTATTTTGCCCCAATCTCTCCCGAAGACCTCTGATCACAGCTGGATTCAGAAGAGCTATTACAAGGTAACAACTGAACAGGCGAGATGTAGTAACAATGAAATGTCTCAAGCTTATCAAACTCCAGAGAACAAAAATATAGAAGCGGAATCCTTTTATTTAGCTTTCTGAAAACTATACACTCTTCACATTGCCAATAGATTCTAAATTATGTGCAGCTTTGGACTGTTCCTCTTGCAAAAATAGCTTTATGTGTTCTATATATTCTCTGCATAAACTTTATACGTACAAAACAAATCATCTTGGGAACTCTTCTCATTACTCAATTTAGAAAGAGCACAAAAATAGTGGTTATTTTACCTACGCTTTAGCAAAAGACCGGCCACAGTTGGAGCAGAGCCAAAATTTGCACAGATTTTGTGTTTTGGGGGACAGACGAGGGAATGTAGTTGAAGTGCTCAAACAAGTCATTAGGATTTATATATACAGCTCAGTCACCCTGTAAAAAATACATATTTGTTTTAAAGTGCACTGTCTTTCTTACGTAACAAATTAAGCTCAGATTTGTGAAACAAAAGCTTTCTACTCAGCTTGGTTGTAGTTCCCATGCCAAAGCTTTTTTCATCACCCAGGTACAGGGATGCCGGTATAAACAGACTGTCACCTACAATGATCACAAACAACTGGTTGGGGTGACAAAGTCTACTTTCACAAATTGGTGCAGAGTCCATTATGTGTAATAAAATGAGAGCTTTACTTTTACATGTGTTTTTTTTTTTAAAGGAAACCCGAGGTAAAAAATAAAATGATGAGATAAACAATTGTTTCTATCCTCCTACTCCTAAAAATGTTTTTTTTTTTTTTTAAGATACCACAGTCTCTGTATATCAGCTAAAAAAAAAGTATTGTCTCTAATCAATGATATAGTCCTTCTCACAGTCTGAGAAAGTTCTAATTCAAAATATATGAGCGATTTGACCTTTTTTTTTTAAATTTGCCCCCTGCACTCAGTAGCTATTCTCTGCCAGGAAAAAGTTTTATGGCTGTAATTCCTTATCAGTGAGTGTTACACTTTAGTCCAACTTGGCACCGACTTTGCAGAATTGGTCACTTGCATACCTGAAGATGAACTCTTTCAGGCAGAAAAAGAATAAAAGGAACACAGCATAGTTATTTGTATGCTTGACAATGTACATACACAAGTTTATCTCATCATGTCACTTCGGGTACCCTTTAAGCAATAACATGCAATCAATCTGCGTGACTTTGTCTGTAGCGATGCACAGAGTCGTTTTGTTATTTGGCTAGTTTCAATAGGAGGACTGTTATCACAGAAGTATGTAGAGTGGTGCACTAAAGAAATAAGTTATCATCAACAAGTATATTATTAATACTATATTAAAGGGAGGCATAAAGAGAACTCGTGTGCAGTAGTATCATTACAGCTAGAACCATGAGGTACCTGCACTACACCTCTATCTATGGCTCTGTCTGACATCCAACACTGTGCAAATTTTAGTTCAGCCTCGCATTCTGTGATCTGGTCAGAAAGTCCTGAGACTAATGTGGCCACAATATAATGTGGACCTACCACCTTCACAAATGGTGGTGTGAACAGATAATCGATAACTGCCTACTGATTTGCTAGGAACAGCTGACAGCACTGAGGCATATCTCTCTTGTGCCTCAGTGATGTCACCAAGAGCTCCAGTTTGGAAAGCCAATAAGATGGCAGCTAGCATGGCACATGGGTGAAACTGCCTGTGGCTCTCCCAGCATGCCAACGTGGTATATAGACACCAATTATATAACACAGTTTATAAGATAACTGTACCATTAAAACACTTTAGGTTTGTATAAGTAAAACAGGAGCATTGCTCCTTTCACCCTCTAGAGGTCACACTCTGTTATTCAGAACAAGTCTGTCTCCTGACCTCTAGTGGCTAGAGGGAAAAAAGAGCAGTCTTAACCGGCGGAGTCTACAAAGAGATTGCTCATAACAAGTGAAGCCCTGTTCCTGTGTAGACTTTGCCTCCCAGTACCTCATGATCTGTCCACCTCTCCAGATTTCCTCTCCACTGGAGCTGCAGAACACATCGTCCTGGTACCATTGCTGGAGGATGAGTTTCTAGACATCAAAAGTGTGCACCACTAAAGATTACAGTCAGTCTAAGCTTAAGAAGACAAAACGTGGTGTATGTATACCAACAACAGAATGAATGACAACAGTTTCCAGGTGACTTTGCAGCTGGGAACCATTGGTCATTTAACAAACCTCCTCTCCTCCAAGAGCATGCTGGGAAATTCACTTCAGTTATATAAGGATCTAGCTGGAAAGCCACAGACTGCCTAACCCACGGATTAGCCATTGTGGAGTCTCTCTGTTACCTCACAGAGTGTAATAATCTCACATTACCACACCCTGATAACAAGGATATTTATAACGCCAACTAATTGTTCTTCAGTCTATAATCCAAAATGAAATCTGAGCATTACTCTCTTGTCACACGCATGGGACAAACTAGTGTGGCAAAATGGCGGTTAGTCAATTAACCCCTCAAGTGCTTAGGATTCAATCAGCAAAGGTACTGCAATTAACTGTTAACAGGAAACATTACATGCTTTTTGGATTCAACATCAAATTACTTTGTAAAGTTATTTTTGTAGAACTTTGATGCTCCAAAAGGAGGAACAAAAATACCAACATTTAAATTCCCTGCACCAACTCAAACAATCATTAAAGTGCCCCGAACAAAAGTGGTCATTATGGTGGAATGGTAACGGTGATACGGCGGATCTGGCCGCTCATCCCGCTTAGAGTTCCATCTCTATTGAGGAAATATGACAAATTCACAATCAAGCAGGTGGTGGAAGAGGTGGCTGGTCATGGGGTATGTTCCAAAGACAGAATGTGATTACTGTTGAGGTGACGCCACACTTTACACCTCGTACATCGACTGGAGAAGGCTCTGTGTACATGACAGTTCCCGCTGTTTGTGGTCCATTACTGCTGGCCATACATAGATCGTAAGAGGAGTGTAGGTGTCACTCTGTCCGCCCCTGACACAAAGCTGTAGACAATGACTGAACTTCGCACAAGCTGCTGTTACACCAGTAACCACAACTGGCAAAGTTTCATGCTGCTACTAGAGGTCACTTCCTTTGAGGAGATCCTCATTTTTTTTCAGTTCTAGACCAAATACTGTACTTTGGCTAGTTTTGAATAGTGTGGAAAAGCGGAACTTCCATCAGTGGTATCCTGCTGATTCCTGTCCCTAATACCTTAATGGCTTTAAAAGAACCCCAATACTACTGGGACAGGAAATAAGGCATCATCTGAAATATCTGCCCACTATACAAAAACAAACTACTGTCTGTGTCCCTATTGGAGGTATAAACTGCTTCCTGTCAGGATAGGAAGTAGAGGAAATTCCCACAGATAAGAAACACAGAGAGCAACAAAGTTCCCAAAAATGATTCCAACCCCTTTCCACACTATCCTAAAACAAATGACTTGGCTGGATGCATCAAGCAAGATCCAATCACTGAAATAAGTTTACGAAAAACCTGAACCTGAAATGAATTGTAGCATGATGACATCGATGTGGGTCTGTAGTAGTGACTGTATTTGAGGGTTTCCTAGAATACAACTTTCTGGTTTGGTTGTAAGGGGCATAACTTGGGTTTACTGCCTTCCACTTCTGCCTTTTTTGTGTATTGAGTGAAGACTTAGGGCCTGAGCACACTTGTACGTTACATTAAAAAAAAAAAAAAAGTATCATAAAAACTGCATGGGATGTAGCTTTTTATGGCCTTGCATATAGCACACTGACATGTGCTGCAGAAATCAGCAACACACAAGTGTACTCAGCTCAGGCCCTGAGGCTATGTTCACACTGGTGCGTTGTGGTAAGGTATAATGGCCACTTTGTAACGTGGCTTGCCGCACTGCAATGCACTGCCTATAGCAACATTCAAAGTGCCGTGGGTGTGCAAAAACATGCATGTTAACAGTGAAGCATACTTTTCAATGACTTCATGCTTCACTGTATATGATGCAACGGGCGGATAACGCACGGCGCCGCTTACCCAATCCATTTCATTCTTGCTGTCCTAGGGAACGCCACTGTGAATACAGCCTTAAAAGCCTCATAGGCGCCTTTTGCCTATAGGATTAGTCACACTGCAGCAATTTCCGACTATTGCAAACATGCTGCATGTAGTATTTTTCCATCGATCGCATCACGATTATCATTCACTAGAATGAGAATCGCTAAACACAAGCGTTGAAAAATCACGGAACACCACAATGCAAAATCGCAATTGCGATCTGTGTTGTTAAGTGTGAACGAAGCCTTTACTCAATTTATCTCCTCACTCAGAGCTCCTCCCCTTCTTTCAAAATTGTTTCTCACAGTCACACAGAAGTTTTACGACCTCTTATCAGATACCAGGAAGGCAATGGGGAGTAACCTAGTTGGATATACAGATATATACACATTATGGCATCATCTTACAAGTCAAGATTGGATCATCAATTTAATGGAAGGGGGGCAGGCAAATATATCCCCAGCTGATAGATACGAGTCTGAGGACATCTCTACTGCTTGGAAGCATCCACAGATAAATGATGACTTTCAGACCTAAAGGTGCGTACACACGTCTGATTTTTCAAAACGACCGGTCGTTTAGACATCAAGTCAGACGCGTGTACAAACTATTGTTCAGCTGATAAGACTGGGTTTGATGGATCTGCTTGGCGGATCAGCTGAACAATTGTTTGTACACACGTCTGACTTGATGTCCAAACAACCAGTCTGAACGACCGTTCGTTTGGAAAAATCAGACGTGTGCACCCACCTTAGATATAACATTAATCCACCTGGCTATATTTAAGGCCAGCTAAAGAGTGAAGCATATACAACAGTCAGTGAACACAGCTTGCACTGTAAAATATGTAAAGGAATGCAATTTCCTTCTAATACACTCACAGACCACCAGTTTCAGAACAAGAAGATAGCAAGGTACTGACTTCTTGGCGCTGAAATGGGCATTCAGTGAGTCGGTCACTAGAGGGAGCCACTCTTCTTACGGTGTCTGCAGTGTGAGCTGTGTACAGCTGGCTTGTTGTACATGGCTGGTAATGACCATGAATAGTGGGAACTGTTGTGTGCACGGCCTAAACCAAATCAGAAGAGCCCCTGCAGCTCTCCCTACACGAGAAATATAATGAATACAAATAAACAGGACCCTGAGCACCAGATGACTCCACAGAAAGACAAAAAGAACAGTTCACATCGACAATCTAGATTAGACGGAGGAATGAAATGAAATGCCAGCCTGCTGGCTTTCTGAAATCATTGTGCAGACTTCGCCATGCGACAGTGAGCGCGGATGAGCTGGGAGCGGACAGGACTGGCTCCGGAGAGAGACGGGAGCTGTGGCCCGCACAGATCGCCCCTGGTGACAACTGCCTCTTGGGATTTGCTATTCGTGGAATGCGTTGAAGAAAGATTCCGGTACAGAAAAAAGCGGACCCTCGTTCGAAGGGCGTGCTTGTGGGATACACCATCCAGCTGTGCCTCCCCAGAGGTGGTTCCCTAAAACATAGTGTCACAGTCCAGCTGTGCTTCAAGTAGTTCCTTAAGGATTTGCACAGCTCAGCTGCGCTTTGTGACTCCTACCAGCGGAGTCCTTAAGGGTGAGTTACAGGCCTGCTGCGTCACGTGACCCCCTTCCAGCGGGCGTCTGCAGACCTGCTGCATTCTGGGGCCCCAACCAGGGGGCAATTCAATAACAGTCCAGCTGTTTTCTATGACTTTGTGTAAGGATTAGCCTCTGTTCTGCACTGACTTCTTTCTAGAAAGAATAACCCAAAGTCACTTAGTTGCAGGTTACAGGAATGGTACCGTGTCAGAAGGAAAGACAAGTGGACCGGCAAAGGCAAGATAGTCATTAGTTCACCAGGTTGTCTACATCATTCGGTCAGGTTGCAGACCAAGCTCTCTCTTAAAGCCCAATTGAACCATAAGCTGAACAAAGCAAATACTGCTTGCTTGCAAATGTACCTTACAGTAATGCATGAATTTTGGGTATTGTAGTCTGGCATCTATTGCTCGACTTGGCTGCATCTGACTGATTACCCACCGCTTAAATTTAGATAGGAAAAGAAGCAAGATATACTGCAGTGGCAAGCACATTTGGCCCATGGAATAGGTTATTCTGCCCACCACTTTCCTTCTATAAAAATTTTACATACTTTTTAACTTGATTGCTACTACAGTTTGCATGGTTTAGTTTTTGGATCAAGTTGGGCTGCAACTGACTACGAGTGCACATTAGCAAACAAAAGCTCCGGTTCAGGAACCTGCATTTTTTAATGCAATAATTAGCAATGTTTTTATTTTACCTTAATACAAATAAAATTTGATCCACAAATACTATAAAAATATGTGAAGTACCTGGTACAGCAGTTGATTTTTGCTGGTCTCATCTGCTATCCTGCTGACAGCTGAAGCCACGCCTCCTACAGACTCACAGCCCAGTGATGGCTAACCTTGGCACTCCAGCTGTGACAAAACTACAAATCCCACCATGCCTCTGCCTCCCCGAGTTCTGTTTAGAGCTATCAGAGTATTGCAGTGCCTCATGGGACTTGTAGTTCCACCACAGCTGGAGTGCCAAAGTTAGCCATCACTGGCCTATGCCATGCAGTCACCTCTTCCCCCTTGCTACTTATGATACTACAAGGTGCTGCGATCAGACAAACGGAAGAGAAAGAAGTGAGATGCAACTGCAAGTCTGCAACGAGCAGGCCAGCAACAAACAGCTGCAGCACCAAGTGCTTTACAGGTTTTTAACTTTAAAAAATAAAACTACTTTATATGTTAAACATATACAAAACAATGCTAATACATACATTCAGAAAAAGGCCCTTGAACCGGAGCGGTGAGCTATCTCTGGAAATAAATGTAGATCATACAGTGACAACTGAGAATCACATGTTCCTATTACTGTTTTGTGATTGGCTGTCTAAGCTGCACATCAGGTGTCTTGTGTTCAGTGGACAACCTGGATTCGTTTTGAGAGTCAACTTGCATTACAAAATTTGATTGCCATAGCAACATCAGATTTTTGCATATCTTTTTTTGTTGAACTGCAACCTCACGTGTCAGATGTAGCACCTGGGACTGATTAATGAGATCTTACCAGTGCCAATATGGCCCGCTGAGCTTGCGGAGGTTTTAAAAGACAAGCAAAGGGGGAAGAAAACAAGATGGCTGCAGTTGTCACTCAGTAAGAAGATGCTTTTGTCTTTGCTGCTCTCTCCTGCTCCATGCAGTCAGGGAGCTCCAAGAAGGAGCTGGAATGCTGAAAGCCTGGTCTGTGCTGGCCAGATGCCTTGTCCCATCCTCTTTGATTAGAAGCAGAAGAAAACACTGTCACAGGCTGAGGAGCTCAAATACGCTGGATATGTGCACACGACAAATGGACAAGTGCCAGGATGAAACAGGAACAGAAGAAGGGGGACTTGGAGGGAGTCTGATGAGGGCTTCCAGCCCCATGCTGTGCGCCTGGTCCACCCCTCCTGTGAAGATCCCAGCTTTCCAACCTGGAATGCAGAGTTTGGCTTAGAGCCTGGGAGAGCCGACTGGATGTGCAGCCTTTCTTGGCTTTAGCGAATCTCGATGAGTACGGGTTCAAACGCTCCGGCAGAGACTCTGAAAGGAGAAGCACAGAGCATTATGTAATGCCATCAGCATGCACGGGCTTGTGCGCTTTACACAGGCCTGCATTTTCACATACACATTCATCATTAAAAGGCTTATAGGCTGCAATTCAAATGTGGCTAACCTAGGAGTGCCAGTGTGCCTCAGAGGCCAAAGTGCTGCCTGTTCCCATTTGTACTTCTAAAATAGCCGTTTAAAGTGAATACAAAGTGTTTAGCTCAATAGACCAATAATGTTGATCTGGGCAATCATTTAGTCATGTTTTTCAACTGGACAAACTGACCGGCTCTAGAGTGGACAGAGCTTTAACATTTATTACTTGTTATGAATCGTTTGGGTGTACTTAAGCTAAGGAACAATTCACAGCAGCATGCTAGGTACACACAATGCAATTTTCTGACAGATTTACTGTCAAATTGATCATTTCCAACATATCTAATCGGATTTCCGATCAATTTTCCATAGAAATGAATGGAAAATCGATCAGAAAACTTAATTAGACATGCTCGAAATAATCAATCTGACAGTAATGCTGTCAGAAAATTGCATCATGTGTACCTAGCATAAAGCTACACATGCATGCTGGATCAATGTCACCAAAACTTATATTTCATGATCACTTTGGGGGACAGTTTACAACCAATCACTGTACAGATGTGCTGCATGGCTCTGTGCTGATTAGCAGGTTCTGTGCCAAGGAGGAAGGAAGGAGCAGGAGGCGTCATACTGCAGCTCACTAGCACCTGTAACTACAACAGCTGTCAGATGAGTATTAAGGTCCGTACACACGCCGGACGGCAGGCAACGACGGGTCCGTCGTCACCTCCCGCTGGGTGGGCGTTCCAGCGACAGTCCGGCGTGCGTACAGTCTGTCTGCAGACTGATACGGCTGTTTCTGAGCGATCCGCCCGGTGGATCGTTCAGAAACAGCCGTATCAGTCCACCGACAGACTGTACACACGCCGGACTGTCTGCTGAAAACCCGCCCAGCGGGAAGACCTGTCGTTGCCTGCAGTCCGGCGTGTGTACGGACCTCTATCCAGTTTGAGAGATCACTGTAGGACACCAGGGGAACCTGTATAGATGCTAGATTGTCACCTGAAACTATGACAGTGATCATTTGAGGGGACTACGCTCTAGCATGTGTGTAGCTTAAAGCCTTCTACAGATATTTCTACCCCCCACCCCCAATCACCATGGTGCATGGCAACCCTGGATCTACTCTGGACTGAATGTCACCAGGACTGACAATGCTGTATTTTTACATTTCAGGAAATGATGATACGTTGGTCAAGAGCCAAAGAACTCCTGAGGAAGTGAATTTTTGTCCTTCACGAAACGCGTCGAGCCATATGCTCGGCCTTAATGTACCTACCTTTACTATTTAAACTTTTGATGATTGTATGAGGCACTTATGATGGTCTTGGTCATTCAGATAGTGAAATATGTCCAATTAGATTAGGTGGTAACTTCCTATGCTTGAGTAATATGAATTGTATTAACCCTTCTGGATTTTGATGATCCAGGTTTTTTACTTTTATTTATATATATTTATGTGTGTGTCCTTCTGTGATTTTAGACATGTTAAAATAAACAATGGTTTTTATACACTGAGCAATGACATGTGACTTTCTTTATATTTTATTTGTCTCCATTAGACTCCCATAGACCTTTCCACTGCACTTCTACAGATATTGGACAGGTTTCCTCCCCTTCAGCATGCCACAGTACATTCCGCTCTGCCTAGCCCTGTGTACATGTCTGTGCAAGGATTGCTGTACAGACTGAAGGCAATAGCCTAATCCTGTCCAACACAGCACGCCTGTCTGTGTATCACACAGAGTCACATCAATCCCTGCCATGCACTGATGAGAACCAGGAAGTCCAAAACAGGCTGCCTGCATGTTGAGTTGATGTGGCTCTACAAATGTACCATGTTTCCCCGAAAATAAGACAGTGTCTCATATTAATTTTTGCTCTAAAAGATGTGCTAGGGCTTATTTTCAGGGGATGTCATATTTCTATCAGGAAGTGTCTCTTAGCAGAACATTTCCTGCTCCTTTGTACTGTGCCATTTTTGGATCTGCACATATGCTACTGTACTGATCAGGCACCTGTCCTGTCATCCCCGCACACAGCTGATAACCTTGCTGTGTGCTGGGATGACAGGACTGGTGCCCAATCGCCACTTGTCCCTGCTTGCTGGCTGCCTCTTCCTCCTGCGCGTTGCTGAAAATGCAATCAGCAACGTGCAGATGGAAACGAGAACTTGAGGCGTTTGCTGACACTTTAAGTAAAAAGTAGTTTAAATGAATGATACAAGAAGTTGAAAAACCTGGTTATACACTTATATAGCTGTGTCTGTGTGTTAATCCTCTGTATATAACACGTCAGGATGTTAGAGTGCGGATGGTCAGCATTATGATCCACGGCTTGTAAGACAAAGCCCAGACTCCCACCCTGCGTAGAAGGGATCTCCGCTCCAAGCTAAGGCAATAGTGATGGAATCCAGATCTCTGGAAAGCTCAGGAGGGAGGAGGCGGGACTTGCACTGCGGCCGCAAGAGGTCAAAGCGCTTCACATAAAAACTTTCACAATATGTCAGAAGCCGATTTGCTTTCCTTCTCCGATTACACAGGGGATCATGTTCCCTGCTAAGCAGGCTGCAAAGATGACAAAACACTGAAGGGAACTTTGTGGCCTTCGGTGCCGAGTAAAAAAACAACACAGGGAACAAGCTCCCCGGCCCTGCCTTCTATCCTAAACATTGGCCTTTTATA